>NC_053025.1:364666145-364803092 GCF_003073215.2 Triticum urartu | reverse complement strand
ACATGTTGAAGTCCTATTTACGCATGTGCCACACAAATCTATCTTCTTGTAGGTGAACTGTTCAAAGAATAAGGCCAACCATACTAAAGTGAAATTCCAACAGACGACAGGATCTCATAGCTATATTGCACACTGCGAGGCTCTTGTAATTAGTAGCTGTTGCACTCTTTTCGCTATACCATATTATCAGATCTATATTG
This sequence comes from Triticum urartu, assembly GCF_003073215.2. NCBI lineage: Eukaryota > Viridiplantae > Streptophyta > Magnoliopsida > Poales > Poaceae > Triticum > Triticum urartu. The sequence continues at coordinate 364,802,892 of NC_053025.1, read as the reverse complement.
ACTTGTTCCAAATGTAGAGGAAAGCCCACAAGGACCAAAAAGTACCTGAACCAAATGCCGTCGAAATCATCAAGGACTGTCACACCAGCAAGAAGAAGGACATGACTACACCAGTCAAAGCCGTTGTTGTAAGTCCTTAATCCTCATGCCTTTTAACTACTACTTACTCTGACTTGTGCCTTGAACTGCATGGTTTGCAGCCAATGTCTATTACTCTTTTCAATTTTATACACAATTGTGTTAGCGTATCATTGCACCTTACAAGGTTTAAAAGAGAGGAGTGATGTTCCTTTGATCTTGACCTGTAATCAAGTTCTGTGCTGGACTTGCCCACACAACGTTACAATTGCCTATTTGTCTGTTCTCAGTTGTTTCCTGATATGAATAATGCCATACTATGCTTACCGTATTATAAACTTCGTCTCTTTATCCTTAGCCCTCAATACAATGTGAAGAAATAGACAATACATTAGCGATGGTACATGGTCATATGTTTGGAACCTGGTTCTATTATGTACTTTGCAATAAAATACAACTATTATTTTACATGGGTTCACCAGAGTAAGTTATGTATATAGACCAAAGCTATTTTGTTTGGTTTTGCTGCCTCCTTAATATCTTCTGTTCTGGTACTACTAATGTAAAACCACAACTTTTCAGCGAGCTATGGAAAAAATGGTGGAACCGCCGCCTTCTGAAGGTGGCGAGGCAACTATAACCGCAATGTCAGCTCTTGCTGGAGTGGGTCCGTACCTGGCCACTAACAGTGCCAAAAGCACATTCTTGCATAATACTGGCTTGGTTGTTAAGGCAATCTCGTCCAAACTGCCTCATGATCAAGATATGCAAGCTCAAAACAATGTTGTATCTGCCCTCCAGACACAAGTCCATTCCCTAACAGAGACCCTTTATGAAACAAGGAGAGACATTGTTCGATGTTGTCAAGATATGCATGGTTTTGAAACCAGACTATCAGACATTTGCTATGTTGTTCAGGTGCCTAGGAGAACTGAAGGCGAAGGTTATGGTGCTCCATCGGACAATATAGCATGAAAACGTAACAGTCAGGTCAAATGAACTGAGCTTCTGAACTTCTGGTGGTGCCTTTATCTGCTAGACTGTTAACTTTTATGTCAACCTTCCTTTTGTTTTATAGTTGTAATTTGTTTTGGTGTGATACAAAATTTGTTCTTAATGTGCAACCACCGGTTGAAGAAAACAGCAAGCCATTTTTGTATAGTGTAGGGTGTTCCCTATATTTTCACTAGTGGCAAACTTGATGCCCACCGGCTATAGTTAACATGGGCCTCGTATGGGCCGTAGAAACAAGGGGCCTTCTAAGGGTCGTTGAAACAATGGGCCTTCTACGTGGCGTAGAAACAATGGGCCTTATACGGGCCGTAGACACAATGGGCCTTCTACGGGGTTTTGATTGGTTGGCCAAACATGGGCCAATAACAGACCACATTATGGCCGTAAATGGGCTAGAGTTGAAATTGTCCGTTCATGGGCTGACCATAATGGGCCATCGTTAATCGGCCGTATTTTGATGACGCTATGAAAATGGCCCAACGTATTAATGAGCCACAAACGGGCCGACTGTAACCACGGGCTGAATTTGGCCCACAAGTAGAAAATGACAGCAACGACCCATAAGTAAACAAATGTGGAAATGAGCCCAATAAAAAATGGGCCCCAAGAAGGCCAAAAGATAACATGGGCTGGAAACGGCCCAACGGAATAATGGGCCGTTAATGGGTATAAAGTGATACACTATTCATTACGAGCCAGTTTCATGACCTGCCGTTAATGGGTATAAAGTGATACACTGTTCATTACGGGCCAGTTTTACCATGGGACGTTAATGGGCCAAGAGTAATAAGGGCCTCATACGGGTCGAAAGACACCATGGGCCATACATGGGCCAGAAGTTAAAACGGGCTGGAATTATATTGGACAGCCCAGATGACGCTACTGGGCCTAATTCAGATAGGCCGTAAACGGGCCCTGGGTTAGCGGGCTGTAAATGGGCTATACGCGAACAGGCCGTTAATAGGCTTGCCATGGGCCGGCCCGCCACCTTTTGACCAAGTCAAACGGGCTGGCTTTTTCACAGGAATGGGCCTCTGTTGGGTCATGCCACGTGTCGATATATAATAGGCGCTTTGGGTCCAATGAGTGGATGACATCTGTCCCAATGGTGAGCCGACACGTGTTTCCTCTAGCCAATGAAGAATTTACACGTGGAAAATCCCCATTGGTCGGGGCTGTTAACGGGTTATCGGATCCAAAACTGTATCCGATAGCTTAATGGCATTCCGTTACGGTGAATGCCACGTGTCGGTCACCCTTGATGAAAGCACTTCTGTGACACGTGATTTATTGTCATGGAAGTGGACACTTCCGTGATGATAATTTTGGTAATGTCATGGAACATTTCTACGACAGCATAGGTATGACTATCTTGATTCTGTCATAAATTTGTCATGGATGTACATGCATGACAGAAAACGTGACCTACTCTGACAAACACGTATCATCACGGAAGTGTATTTTTCTGTAGTGTAAGGAACATGCTTGCATGGGTACCACATCAGAATCAACATAATCAGCATATTTAGAGATACTAAAATGCGCAGGAACATTACGTGTTACCTTAATCTTGCCACTGTTATTGAACCATTGGATATAGTAAGGATGTGGATGTGGTCTTGTGGTGAGAGATAGCTTCTCGACCATCTCCATGCTAGCCAAGTTGTTTCAGCTCCCTCCATCTATGATGACACGAACAGAACTGTCCTTCACAACTCCCTTTGTATGGAAAAAATTATGCCTCTGATTTTGCTCTGCTTGTGTGACCTGCACACTCAAAACACGTTGAGCAACTAAACATTCATACCTGTCTGCGTCTCCAGGAGCCGTGTATTGCATCTCATTTTCAGAATCATCTCCACCGTGTTCTTCACGTGTAATAAGAGCCAAAGTCTCCTCATCATAGTCACTAGCGGACTCAAAACCACCATCCTCAGTAGCAATCATCACACAATGAGATTTGCATCCTCTTGCATAATGACCTCTTCCCTTACAGCGACGACAAATAATATCACTTGTGTGCCCTGTTGATGCCATGGAAGAAGAAGAGCTCTGTACAGGCCCAACAGGTGTTCCCTTGGTAGATAGTTGTGGTTGTGCCTGCTTTCTTGTATCACGACTGGAGGTGGCAGCTGATGGAGGTGCCGATGCAGTAGAATGTGTGGAAGTAGAGGATGCACGCGGTGTCCATGAGGAAGGTCGACCTGCAGAATTGTTAGTTCGTGCCAATGCTTGTCCATCCTGCACTTCACGTTTAGCTTTTACAAGCAAGATGGAATGAATGAGTGATATTATTATACTCCTTGTACTCTAGAATGGTCTAATTTCTCTACTTAATTCACCCATAAAACTTGCAAGCATAGCTTCATTATCCTCAACAATACCACATCTAATCATGCCAGTTTGTAATTCCTGATAATATTCTTCTACATATTTTTTGTTGTTGTTGTTGTTGTTATCCTCAACAATACCGCATTTAATCAATTGTCGTCGTCGTTGTTGTCGTCATTGGTGTTGTTGTTGTTGTGGAAGACGCGCAAGTAGTTCATTAAATTTGTTATCGAGCTTTGTTTCGAACGTCTTCTCAAAGCCAATTATCTTGCACCTGTTCAGTCATCATTTGCTGAAATTTATCATGCAACTCCTTATTTGTCATGTTCTCCTAGTCAGTCTGATCGACTTGTGATCCTGCCATGGTTAGCAGCAATAGAAACACACAAGAATATGATCCTACAGACTACTAGAAAATGGTGGTGGTGGGGTGAGGGAGTCCTGGATTAGGGGGTCTACGGACAGCTGGACTATATCCTTTGGTCGGACTGTTGGACTATGAAGATACAAGATTGAAGACTTCGTCCTGTGTCAGGATGGGACTTTCCTTGGAGTGGAAGGCAAGCTTGGCAATACGGATATGTGGATCTCCTCCCTTGTTACCGACTCTGTGTAACCCTAGCCCCCTCCGGTGTCTATATAAACCGGAGGGTTTAGTCAGTAGAACAACATAGAATCATACCGTAGGATAGCTTCTAGGGTTTAGCCTCTACGATCTCGTGGTAGATCAACTCTTGTAATACTCATATCATCAATATCAATCAAGCAGGACGTAGGGTTTTACCTCCATCAAGAGGGCCCGAACCTGGGTAAACATCGTGTCCCCTGCCTCCTGTTACCATCCGCCTTAGACGCACAGCTCGGGACCCCCTACTCGAGATCCACCGGTTTGACACCGACATTGGTGCTTTCATTGAGAGTTCCACTGTGCCGTCACCGGAAAGCTCGATGGCCCCTTCGATCATCGGTAACGATGCGGTCCAGGGTGAGGTTTTCCTCCCCGGACAGATCTTCGTATTCGGAGGCTTCGCACTGCGGGCCAATTCGCTTGGCCATCTGGAGCAGATTGAGAGCTACGCCCCTGGCGATCAGGTCAGGTTTGGAAACTTAAACTACACTGCCGACATCCATGGAGACTTGATCTTTGACGGATTCGAGGCCATGTCAGGTGCGCCGCACAATCATGACAAGCATGACGCAACTCTGCCGTCGGACAGTGTTCGAGAGATCGCATCTGCAACTACTCCGGCCTTCAATCCGGAGAAAATTGTGCCATCCGAGGACGGAGGGATAGTACTCGGCATGGAGGCCGCACTCTTAGTGGCGATGGAGCCGGATACTGACTTTAACCCTTACGAGAGCCATGTTGCCGAACCACTGGATTCGTCTCCGACCACGGACTCCGAGCCGCCTGCATCCGTGCCTATCGAATCCAATTGGGCGCCTATCATGGAGTTCACCTCCACGGATATCTTTCAGCACTCGCCTTTCGGTGATGTGCTAAATTCATTAAGGTCTCTCTCCTTGTCAGGAGAACCTTGGCCGAACTATGTCCGGCTAGAATGGGATGCGGACGACAAGGAAATTCGCTGCCCACCCACCACCCACTTAGTAGCCACTGTCGAAGATTTAACCGACATGCTCGACTTCGACTCCGAAGACATCGACGGTATGGACGACGATGCAGGAGACGAACAGGAACCACCGCCCATAGGGCGCTGGACCGCCACCTCCTCATATGATATATACATGGTGGACACCCCCAAAGAAGGCAATGGCGTTGAGACAGCGGAGGATGAACCCTCCAAGAAGCAACCCAAGAGCCGACGTCAGCAGCGCCGCTCTAAGTAGTGATACCGGCACAAGAGACAATAACACTCCGGATAGTGCCAAAGACGACAGCAATCCCCCCCAGCATGATTTAGAGTGGGAGAGTGAACCAGCTAGCCCTCCAGAGCAGGCAACAGATAGAGAATCGGAGGAGGACAATTACATGCCTCTCTCTGAAGACGAGGTGAGCCTCGGCGACGAAGAATTTATCGTGCCTGAGGATCCCATCGAACAGGAGCGCTTCAAGCACCGGCTTATAGCCACAGCAAATAGCTTGAAGAAAAAGCAACAACAGCTTCGAGCTGATCAAGATTTGCTAGCAGATAGATGGACCGAAGTCCTTGCAGACGAGGAATACGAACTCGAGCGCCCAACCAAGAGTTATCCAAAGCGCAGGTTGCTACCTCACCTCGAGGAGGAAGCATTGAAACCCGCATCACCAGCGTACGATGCGGCTGACCGGCCACCGCGAGGCCGAGACAGAGAGGCGTTTCAGCCTGAAGTTCAGCCTGCACCCCGCCGCCACTCAATCAAAAATACCAAGGCCCGGGGCAACACATGGGCCTGCGAGACGTATTGGACAGCAGGGTAAAACATGCAAGGTAAATATAAGGGTCACGGGGGCGCGTGCCAACGCGGGACGATGACCGTCACGCTGGATACACTAAAAGTAAATCCGGCCAGGCCGAATACAGCAGACAAGACTCATATGAACTGCGTCGTGATATAGCCCGGCACAGAGGTGCATCACACCCCCTATGCTTCACTGATGAAGTTATGGATCATGAATTCCCGGAGGGTTTTAAACCCGTAAATATCGAATCGTATGATGGTACAACAGATCCCTCTGTATGGATTGAGGATTTCCTCCTTCACATCCACATGGCTCGCGGTGATGATCTGCATGCCATCAAGTACCTCCCACTAAAACTCAAAGCACCAGCTCGGCATTGGCTGAATAGCTTGCCAGCAGACTCCATCGGCAGTTGGGAGGATTTGGAGGATGCATTCCTGGACAATTTCCAGGGCACTTATGTGCGACCGTCGGACGCTGACGATTTAAGTCATATAACTCGGTAGCCAGGGGAATCGGCCAAGCAATTCTGGACATGGTTCCTAACTAAGAAAAACCAAATTGTCGACTGTCCAGATGCAGAGGCCTTAGCGGCATTCAAGCATAACATCCGTGACGAGTGGCTTGCCCGGCACCTCGGCCAGGAGAAGCCGAAGTCTATGGCAGCCCTCACGACACTCATGACCCGCTTTTGAGCGGGCCAGGATAGCTGGCTGACTCGCAGCAACAACACATCAAGGAATCCGGGCACTTCGGATACCAAAGATGCCAACGGCAGACCACATCGTAACAGACAAAAGCGCCACAACAACAGTGATAACACCAATGATACGATAGTCAATGCCAGATTCAGAGGCTCTAGATCCGGTCAGCGGAAAAAGCCATTCAAAAGATGTACTCCGGGCCCATCCAGTTTGGATCGCATACTTGATCACTCGTGTCAAATCCACGGCACCCCCGATAAGCGAGCCAATCACACCAATAGAGAATGCTGGGTGTTCAAGCAGGCCGGTAAGTTAAATGCCGAAAACAAGGAAAAGGGGCTGCATAGTGATGACGAGGAGGAGCCCCGGCCACCGAACACGGGAGGACAGAAGAGGTTTCCCCCACAAGTGAAGACGGTGAACATGATATACGCAACCCACATTCCCAAGAGGGAACGGAAGCGTGCACTAAGGGACGTCTATGCGATGGAGCCCGTCGCCCCAAAGTTCAACCCATGGTCCGCTTGTCCGATCACCTTCGATCACAGGAACCACCCCACTAGTATCCGTCATGGCAGATCTGCCGCACTGGTCCTAGACCCCATCATCGACGGATTTCACCTCACTCGAGACCTTATGGATGGTGGCTGCTGCCTGAACCTGCTCTATCAGGATATAGTGTGCAAAATGGGTATAGATCCCTCGAGGATCAAACCCACCGAAACCACCTTTAAGGGCGTCATCCTAGGTTTAGAGGCCCATTGCACGGGCTCAATCACACTGGAAGTTGTCTTCGGATCTCTGGACAACTTCTGAAGTGAGGAGTTAATCTTCGATATCGTCCCGTTCTGCAGTGGCTATCACGCACTGCTCGGGCGAACCGCATTTGCAAAATTCAATGCGGTACCACATTACGCATACCTCAAGCTCAAGATGCCAGGACCTAGGGGGGTCATAACAGTCAATGGAAACACAGAACGCTGGCTCCGCACAGAAGAGAACACTGCGGCCCTCGCAGCAGAAGCACAAAGCAGCCTTTTAAGGCAAACCACCAATTCGGCGATTCAGCCCTCGGACACCGTCAAGCGAGTCCGGAGTAAACTGCAACAGGATCACCTGGCACGTTCAGAGCTCGCCTAGGAATTCGGCCGCCGTCCCAGTCCCAGTCAAGCGATGAAATCCGTGCCGCGCGTACATAATTGCAAACTGAAAATACCATGGGCATAGGCGGGGGCACGATCAGGGCATGTCCCGCAATGCGGCTTAACCGCCCTAGGGGCTGCATACCTTTATCATTTTTTCTCTTTTCAGGACTTAACTCTCTGGAATCCCTTTCCGGCAGTATGATTGCCGGACACATTACGGGAAGGAACAACCAAGGAGGCAAGAAGCTAAGATGTACAAGGGAACCCCCAGGTGGTCTCTAATAATAATCGATATACCCGCTTTCTACTATCCATACACAGCTTGCCCTTGGATAGGACATGTCAAATAGTCCTATTTTCCGCTTATTACACTACTTGTATCAGTACACTTCGACGTGTTATTTAAATAACAATGCATAGCATTAGTCTATTATTGCATTATTCATCCCTTTTTTCTTATATGTTCATTTACGACAACTTGCACCCGTACGTGTTGGTACGGTCAGTACGCCAGGGGCTTTCGTTTACCCCATAATACGGCGTGAGAAGTCCGAACACTTTTGACAGTGTGGCACCCCGAACTTATAGCATTATATGCATTAGCTCCGAATCATGTCTTGGGTCAATAGTTTGGTTTACCCGGCTCCCATGTTTTGGTACCTTACGTTCGGCTATATCGGCTAAGGTAGCACTGGGAGAACTACTGCGATTGTGTCCCGGTTCTTCCGAACGAGCACCTCAGTAGAGAAAGCCGAAAACTGACTGTCATGATAAGGCGAGAGCCGGTCGCTGTTCGAGAGGTCTCAAGTCCTTAAAGACTTTTTCTGCTTTGGGCAAGGAGTCGGCCTTGTCCGACTTAGGCGTATATAGCGCCCCCAATCCGACCCTCCGAATACTAGGGGCTTTGCCAAAATTTAAAATTGTAGACTTCTATGGCTAAGTGAGAGTGATAAAGCCTTATAGTCCGATTGCCTCGTTCGTTGTGCTGAACACCTCCCTCAAAGACCCAAAATTGGGATAAAGAGTGCTCAGGTTTATCCCGAACACCCCAGTACTAGTTACATGGGGGAAGAAGCCGACAACTAGCCAACTCTCAAATTTTATAAACGGCTGCACATAAGGTAATTTTTTAAATTCAAAAAGTGTTGCATAGCGCAAATGAACTCGTTTCATATTACAGGATCACATGAGCATGTTCATTCGAAAATTACATCTCTGGCACATTCCTCCGCCACAAGGTGGGAACCCTTCAGGACACTGTCATAATACATTTCAAGGCAGCGATGCTCCTCGCCCTTCGGCGGACCCTCCTTCACCAGCTTTACGGCGTCCAGCTTCGCCCAGTGCACCTTCACCCGAGCAAAAGCCCTGCATGCACCCTCGATGCAGACGGACTGTTTCATAACTTCAAGCCGTGGGCAGGCATCCACGAGCCACCTCACCAGACCGAAGTAGCTGCTAGGCAGGGGATTGCCAGGCCACATCCGGACTATATGCTCTTAATGGCCTGTTCGGCCGCCTTGTGAAGCTCGACCAGTTGCTTCAGCTGGTCGCTCAAGGGCATTGGGTGTTCGGTCCCAGTATACTGAGACCAGAACAACTTTTCCGCCGAGCTCCCCTCCTTAGCTCGGTAAAACTCCGCGGCATCCAGTACACTGCGGGGAAGATCTGTGAATGCTCCTAGAGAGCTTCGAACTCGGGTAAGTAAAAGGAAAGTTTCCTTCACATGCTTTCTTTGCATAATGAATGCCTTACCCGCTGCTATCTTCTTCACCGCATCCATCTCCTGGAGGGCCTTGTGGGCTTCAGCCTTGGCGCTCCGTGCACTTTTGAGCGCCTTCGCAAGCTCTGATTCTCGCGTCTTAGAGTCAAGCTCCAAGGACTCGTGTTTTTTGGCGAGAACCTCGAGCTCTTGCTGTACCTCGCCTACCCAGGCTTCTTGCTTTTCCCGCTCAATGCACTCCATGGCCGCTTTGTCTTCGGCCTCGGACAGCGCCTTCCTCAGGGTCGCCACCTCGGTTATTGCCCTTGACAAATTCATAATGATCCTATTACTTACAACCAAATTTATTTTTAATATATAGACAAGGTATTGCTTACCTTTGCTCTCCTCAAGCTGCCTCTTGGTAAGGCCGAGCTCGTCTTCGGACCGCTCAAGGTCCTGCTTCAATAGAGCGACCTCCGCAGTACGTGCGGCAGCGGCCAGCAGTGAAGCCTGCATATGCACATAGACATATTCTGATTAGACTCCTGAGTCATTATTTGATCCTGTTTTTCTTTTGTACATGTCTTGCATTTCATATCATGTCATCATGTGCATCTCATTTGCATATGTGTTCGTCTCATGCATCCGAGCATTTTCCCTGTTGTCCGTTCTACAATTCGACACTTCTAAGTCCTCCAGCGCCCCCTTTTGTCTCTTTGCGTGTGCGGGTGTTAAACTTTCTCGGAATGGACCCAGATTCGCTAAGCGGCCTTGGAACGCCACCGGTAGACCGCCTGTCAAGTTTCGTGCCATTTGGAGTGTGTTTGATACTCCAACGGTTAACCGGGGAACCGTAAAGACCTCGTGTGTGTTGCAGCCCAACACCCCTCCAAAGTGGCCAAATAACCCGTCCAAACCCCCTCAATCCTTTCGGCCGTTCGATCACGATCGCGTGGCCGAAAACCACACCTCATTTTGACTCTCCTAGCTCCCTCTACCTATATATTTGCACCTCCCCCCGAAATCTCGCAGTCCAAACCCTAATTTTCGCCCCCGCCGTCACCGGACAAATCCCGCCGCCGCTCCACACCAATCCCCATGCGCCACGTGTCCCGCATCGGCCACCTCCGCCGCCAGCCCGCCAGGACCGCGTGGGGCCCGCCGAGCCCGCGCCGCCCCCGCGTCGCCCTTCCGCCTCCGTGCGCTCGCGCCGCCCGAGCGGAGCCGCGCCTCCCCGCTGGCGTCCACCACTTCTCGCCGGCGCGCCAGTGCCACCTCGCGGCCATTCTTCCTCCGGCCGGCCGCTGCCACCCTCCCAGCGCCGTGGTGCACCGTCGCTCGCACTCCGGCGACCTCGCCCACGCCCGCAGCTCGCCATCCCCGTCGTCCCCGACCCAGATCCGGCAAGTCCCTCCTCTGCTCCGGCGAGAACCACTCCGGCGACCTCCAACTCCGGTGATCCTCGATCTGTGTGCTATAGTGAAACCCTAGATCTGGAGGTTGAAATTTTGCCTAAGTCTTTTCCGTGAAACATTTTCAAGCCCTGTTCAACATGCCATAACTCTGTCACCGTAGCTCTGTTTTGCATGCATGATATATCAAAATGTTCATAATGATGTGCTCTACATTTTGCTCCATTGTGACCTGCTTGTTTGAGTCCATCTTGATGCCCAAATAGTTGGAGTGTTGGAGTGTTCGAGTCCATCGCATCTCCTAGATCTCGGGACGAGATCCTCTCGTAGTGGTGGAGTGTTGTAACGCCCCGGATACAACTTTCTATATTTGTACTCTGACTCTTGCCTTTTCCGGAGACGTGATATGAGTTTCCCTTTGTGGTTGGGTTTTGTCTTTGTTTTGCTTTTGTCCATGTCTTGCATTTCATATCATGTCATCATGTGCATCTCATTTGCATACGTGTTTGTCTCATGTATCCGAGCATTTTCCCTGTTGTCCGTTCTGCAATCCGACACTCCTACGTCCTCCAGCGCCCCCTTTTGTCTCTTTGCGTGTGTGTGGGTGTTAAACTTTCTCGGAATGGACCCAGATTCGCTAGGCGGCCCTGGTACGCCACCGGTAGACCGCCTGTCAAGTTTTGTGCCATTTGGAGTCTGTTTGATACTCCAATGGTTAACCAGGGAACCGTAAAGGCCTCGTGTGTGTTGCAGCCCAACACCCTCCAAAGTGGCCCAATAACCCATCCAAACCCCCTCAATCCTCTCGGCCGTTCGATCAGGATCACGTGGCCGAAAACCACACCTCATTTTGACTCTCCTAGCTCCCTCTACCTATATATTTGCACCTCCCCCCGAAATCTCGTAGTCCAAACCCTAATTTTCGCCCCCGCCGTCACCGGATACGTCCGGCTGCCGCCGGACGAATCCCGCCGCCGCTCCGCACCAATCCCCATGCGCCACGTGTCTCGCATCGCTCACCTCCGCCGCTAGCCCGCCAGGCCCGCGTGGGGCCCGCTGAGCCCGCGCCACCCCCCGCGTCGCCATTCCGCCTCCCTGCGCTCGCGCCGCCCGAGCGGAGCCGCGCCTCCCCGCTGCCGTCCGCCACCTCCCGCCGGTGCGCCAGCGCCACCTCGCTGCCAATCTTCCTCCGACCGGCCGCCGCCGCCTTCCCAGCATCGCGGTGCAACGTCGCTCGCACTCCGACGAACTCGCCCGCGCCCGCAGCTCGCCATCCCCGCCGTCCCCGACCCGGATCCAGCAAGTCCCTCCTCTGCTCCAGTGAGAACCACTCCGGCGACCTCCAACTCCGGCGATCCTCGATCTGCATGCTACAGTGAAACCCTAGATCTGGAGGTTGATATTTTGCCTAAGTCTTTTCCGTGAAACATTTTCAAGCCCTGTTCAACATGCCATAACTCTGTCACCGTAGCTTCGTTTTGCATGCATGATATATCGAAATGTTCATCATGATGTGCTCTACATTTTGTTCCATCATGACCTACTTGTTTGAGTCTGTCTTGATGCCCTAATAGTTGATGCAAGAGTGCTATAAATTGTTAGGTGCTGATTCATAGCAGTTTATGATGTTTTGTCATTTTTGCTGCAATTATTGTGTGCTACGTATAGGCATGAGCTCTACATGTGTTTTGGTATGTGCCATGCCATCTTTACAGGGGTGTATGCCATGTATTTTTGTGATTAATGTGGTGACTAGCACAAGCATGCAAAGTAGCTCCCATGATATTGCTGATTTCGGAGACTTAGAATTTCACCAAGTCTTGCTCTGCTGTTATTTTTATGCCATGTATTCGTCTTGCTACAGAGAGATCCATGCTTCTTTTGATTATGTTCAATAAGGATGATTTTGACATATGGTTATGCTCTATCCATCCATGTCCATGTTTGCATTTATGGAGTACCCTAGCATGACTCAATCTTGCTCTACTTTTGCTATAAAATGTTCCTGGCAGATTGTTTACGTGTTAATCAATTTTGCCAAGGTTGTTGTAGTTGATCCATGCATGCTATGAGTTTGTTCTTGCTTTGGTTAGCATCATGTACATGTCTTCTTGCTGGTAGTATACTTAGTTTATCATGCAAATCCTTGTGATAGGTGAATCGAGCTTGCAAAGACGCCTTCATAACTCTGTTTTTGCCATGTCCAGTTTTCTGCCAGGTCTGAATCTGTTAATGAAACTTGCTATGTTTACATGGGTGCCATCATATCTTCTAATCCTTTTTGGCTTATGGTCAGTAAGGAACTTTTTTATATGCTTTTTGTATATTCATGCCATGCCTTGTATTTCTATGATCTGATCCTGTAGCATGTTGTTATCTTGCTCTAAACATTGCTTCCTGATGTTAATTCATGGCATGTTATTTTCACTAAGTTTGTGATGCTGATATCTTTTGCACTTTTGCCATGCTTGTTTGAACATGTTCTTGGGTGTTTCAGCCGTAGCTCAGTGTTCAACTTTTGTCAAGCATCTTGAGTAGATCACTGCCCTGTGGTTTGTTGCTATGCTGGAGTGCAGTAGCTTAGTTTCTTGTTGCATTCTAGATGGCATCATGCTGTTAATCACAGAATTGTGCCATTATTGTTTTGCTTGCCATTTGGAAACCGTGCATCCTTTTTTGGTGATCTTTATATCGATTTCGACCGAAATCAACTCATCTGTCCAGCGGCACTCTTGGTTTGCCAAGTTGAGGCCTGGTTCAATCTTTTCCTTCCGGAGCACGCATAGGCATTGCTTATCACATCCCGCATATCATGACATGTTTTGCATCATGTTGCTTGTGCATTCCACCATGGTTGATTGTTGTTTTCCTTTGCTTGTATTCTTTCTTTGGGTAGAGCCGGGAGACGATTACGTGATCGAGGAACCCGTTGAGTATGCTTACGAGGATCAAGCTTTCATCAACTCGGAGAACTTTGCAGGCAAGATGACCATACCCTCGAAATCACTTCTATCTTTGCTTTCTAGTTGCTTGCTCTTTTGCTATGATGCGATACCTACCACTTGCTATATCATGCCTCCCATATTGCCATGTCAAAACTCTAACCCACCTTGCCTAGCAAACCGTTGTTTGGCTATGTTACCGCTTTCCTCAGCCCCTCTTATAGCGTTGCTAGTTGCAGGTGAAGATGGAGTTTGTTCCTTGTTGAAACATGATTATTGTTGGGATATCATTACTATCATATCTTGTTTACTTTAATTCATCTATATAATTGGTAAAGGGTGGAAGGCTCGGCCTTATGCCTGGTGTTTTGTTCCACTCTTGCCGCCCTAGTTTCCGTCATACCGGTGTTATGTTCCTTGATTTTGTGTTCCTTACACGGTTGGGTGTTATGGGAACCCCTTGACAGTTCGCTTTGAATAAAACTCCTCCAGCAAGGCCCAACCTTGGTTTTACATTTTCCTAACAACCTATCACCTCCCCTTGGGTTCTGTAGACTCAAGGGTCATCTTTATTTTAACCCCCCCGGGCCAGTGCTTGTCTAAGTGTTGGTCCGAACCAGAGCCAATTGCGGCGCCACCTTGGGGAAACTTGAGGGCTGGTTCTAGCTGTACGTAGTGTTCATCCGGTGTTGCCTTGAGAACAAGATATGTGCAGATCCTATCAGGATGTTGGCGCATCGGGTGGTCTTGTTGGTCTTGTTTTACCATTGTCGAAATGTCTTATAACCGGGATTCCGAGTCTGATCGAGTCTTCCTTGGAGAAGGAATATCCTTCGTTGACCGTGAGAGCTTGTGATGGGCTAAGTAGGGACACCCCTGCAGGGTTTTGAACTTTCGAAAGCCATGCCCGTGGTTATAGGTAGATGGGAATTTGTTAATGTCCGGTTGTAGAGAACTTAACACTTAATTTAATTAAAATGCATCAACCGTGTGTGTAGCCGTGATGGTCTCTTTCCGGCGGAGTCCGGGAAGTGAACACGGTTCTTGGGTTATGTTTGTTCGTAAGTAGTTTCAGGATCACTTCTTGATCACTTCTAGTTCACGACCGTGCTTTGCTTCTCTTCCCGCTCTCATTTGCGGAAGTTAGCCACCATATATGCTAGTGCTTGCTGCAGCTCCACCTCACTACCTTTTCCTACCCATAAGCTCAAATAGTCTTGATCGCGAGGGTGTGAGATTGCTGAGTCCCCGTGACTCACAAATTACTTCCAAAACCAGGTGCAGGTGCCGACGATGGCAGTGGAGGGGACGCGACCAAACTCAAGTGGGAGTTCGACAAGGATTCAGGACGTTACTATGTTTCCTTTCGGATGATCAGTAGAGGAGCCCAGTTGGGGCGATCGGGCTCTATCGGACCTTCATTGTATTCTGGATGATGTAATGCTATATTTATGTATTGTATGAAGTGGCGATTGTAAGCCAACTCTTTATCCCTTTCTTATTCAGTACATGGGATGTGTAAAGATTACCCCTCTTGCGACATGCCTACTATGCGGCTATGCCTCTAAGTCGTGCTCCGACACGTGGGAGATATAGCCGCATCGTGGGTGTTACAAAGTGGTAGGAACAATAGGATCAACATTATAAGTGATAGTCTTTTCTTCAACTTTAACAGAAGTATGGTTGTTGTTCAGATCATTGCAGACTGTTATGTTTCTAACAGATTCTGTTTTCAATACATAGTTTGCTTGTTTTCTAGTTTCCGTGGCTTATATTGCTCAATAGAAATTGTAGAAATGATATGGTACAGTAGGCATTATGTGAGAACAATTATGAATATTATCTTGACAGTACCAAAGTGAACGATTTGTCTTTATCATACTAACCCATCTCACGAAGTTTTGTTAAGTTTTGGGTGATTGAAGTTTTCAAGTTTTGGGTGAGATATCGATATGATGAGAATAAGTAGTGGAAAGACAATAAGCTTGGGGATACCCAAGGCACCCCAAGGTAATATTCAAGGAATACCCAAGCACCTAAGCTTGGGGATGCCTTCCGGGGCATCCCCTCTTTCATCTTCAAAACTATCGGTATACCTTAGTCGGAGCTATATTTTTATTCGTCACATGATATATGTTTTGCTTGGAGCGTAATTTATTTTTACTTGATGTTTGAGTAAAATCATTGGATCTGAAATCATGAATGAGAGAGAGTCCTCCCATGGCTATTTGACTATTTGACTACACACTGATCTTCACTTATATCTTTCTGGAGTAGTTTTGTCATTTGCTCTCGTGCTTCACTTATATCCTATGAGTAAAAGGTTGAATGAATTGAATATAATAAATCTGAAATTATATATGTTTCATATACTTATCCCATGGGGAGTAATGACTTCACATATAAGAAGTATAAGTGTTAAAATTTATTGAAAGTTAGCAAACTCAACATTGGTCACTTGAGCAATTCATGAAAGAATATTGAAGGAAGAGAGATTTCACATATAAATATACTATCTTGGAGATCTTCTATGATTGTGAGCCCCATTAATTATTTTCAAACTTGGGCAAATTAGTTGAAGTTGGACAAGGAAGACAACGTAATGAGTTATGGTTGGGTATATTTGTATAGAAGTTATATTGTTATGGATTCTCCAACCTGTGTGTCACGCCCAATATGCAACAAACAAAATAAACACACGGAAGCAACTAAAAATAAATGGAAGGCAACTAGAGCATCGGTCTCGGGGCATTACAAATCTCCCCCACTAACAGAAGATCTCTCCCCGAGATCTAGGAATGGCACCGGAGAGAAGCGGAAGAGCAAGAGGTAAAACAAAGCTGCTTCTTTGACAAACGAGTGAAACCAAAGAACCTTGAGAGGTTGTGAAGCTTGAAGAAATGACACGACAGATACAAATGAAATTTAGAACACTCTGTTAGACAAGAGGAACAAGGTGGAACACCATGAGCTCAAAGGTCAAGACAGATTTTGAAACCACTCCGGTTACGACAAAATAGACAAAGAGTAAGAGTGAAAGGATTCGGACAACACTCCGGTTGAAAAGAGATGCAAGACTTGATAAGATGAAAGAAGTCGAATGAAAACACAACACTCCGGCTAAAGGGATAAGCTAGGAAAAGAACATGATATTTACAAAATGAGACGATGGGTCAAAGAGAGCAACATCACAATGCCTCCGGAACAAATGTAAGAATGGAATCAAAAGAACAAGAAAGGCAACATCTTCTACCTGAAATGAATTTGAGAGATCCTTAAAAAGAAGGATTGAACAGAGTTGTTGGAAGATCAATACGAAAGGATATGATCCTCGTGGGCTTATGGAGACATCTCCAAATTATGAGATGACAACCAGCCACTACCAAAAGATTGATTAAATAAGAGGAACGAAGATATAGAAAAACTTATTTCACCGCGAGAATAGGAGGAAACTTGGATCATTGATAAACACCATAATAGCAACATTCCTTAGGGAAGGCTTTAAGTGAAATCTATACGAAGATAGCTCCAATGAAGAGATTGATGGATTGGAAAGATCTCCTAAATGAAGAGAAAATGATGGATTTAGAATATGTTATTCTTGATACTTGTGAATCATGAAACACGAAGGGAAATTATCAAGAATGACATAACACCAACTCAAAAGATAAGATAGGAAGAACTACACTTCAGAATGCAAGATAAAGAAGGCTTGAACTCCTCAAAACAAAGCATGTGTTGAGCACCATGTTTATTTTAGAGTATAGTTTGGCGGATCTTAACTCCGAGAGAAATCTTGAAGAACAATTGAAGAATGAAAGGAATCCTGGACGGACCATGTTGAGCCTTCGTGAGAACTCCGGTAATAAAGAATGATCAAACGAAAGGGAAGCTGAAAAGAACTCCGGTAATAAAAGGAGAAGTTGAAAACACAAGGTGAATCCTTGCAATGATTTAGATGGAGCTTCGTGACTAGATAACCGAAAAAAACTTGGAACTCCGGAAGAGAGAGATGAACAAGTAGAAACTGAGAATTTCCTCATCATGGGCAACTCCGAAGGAAGGGATTAATCACTTGGATTAAAGAAGAATAAGAATTATGTTATGCTTATACTTCACCAGTTTAATTGATGATAAGCAATGGATTTGGCATGGCACTTATTCACATTGGGAAAGATTAAGGGGAGATATAGCGCAAGAGTTGAGAAGTTCTTCATGAACCCCCGGTAGGACTGGAAAGAACGAATGAATTGATATGATAAGAACAGAAGTGAAATTCTTAGACGAACCACCGTGACAATGAAAACGAACAAAAAGAAGAGAACGAATCGCCAGAAAGAATTAGAGAATGAAGGAAGATACTCGAGTGAATTTAGATGAAAAAGAACGAAGAGAACACAAGCTTACTAAAGAATTCTTGAACGATGCATCGGTATGAATGTGGAGATGAACGAATTGGTAGAACAAAGAACTCTTCTAAAATGGCTTCCAGATGATCAAGCCGGAAGACAACTCCTGAAATACTCCGGATGGGTAAAAAAATAATTTATGACAAACGGAATAATTTGAGAGGATAACATGAAGCTAGCACCACGAATCTTCGAGAGAACGGACAAGATTTAGAGGAAAACTCTTCTTTCGTCTTCAAACGTTGAAAATGACGACGGGAAACATCACCAAAATTGTTGAGATACTCCGGGAGATTGAAAAGAGAAGAGGTTGAGCCAATAATGAAAATAATTTGAAATCGATCTTGGGAAAGCATCTGACTGATGAAATTCATTCTTACGTCAAACTTCGAAAAGAATTTGAGAATAACCCCGGGAAATTAGAAGAGTCAGGTAAGATCCTGGCAAAAGACCTGTGGGTTAGGTCCCACTGAAAATAAACACCGTTGGAAAGGATTGTTGTGGAGAGAGATGATGCACCGGAACGATTGAAAGACTCGAATGTGGTGACAACCTCAAATTAATTGAAGGCAACCACGAATCTTGTGAGATGTCTTCATCACTCTAGAATGATTAAATGGAGAGAGGTGAACGAGCAATGCAAAACATTTCAATCAAGGAAAATAATACGATCAACACCGAAAATTGGAATTGGATCCACCGGAAAGGAAAATGAGACGTACAATGATGAACTTGACAAGAATTCACAGGTTGAGACAATTGAGGAAAGACTGAAGAGGCTCCTTAAGAATGAAATTGATGCTCGAATAGAGCCTCCAACTCCGGGTAAAAAGGGGGGGGGGGGGGGGAAAAAACAAAGAAAACTTGGAATGGGGAACCGACGAATAACTTGAAGAGAAAACACCGGTAGAAAGATTTGAGGAAGGAATGCAAAGGCTTCGCACTAGTAGAGTGGATACTCGATCACGGACTCCAGTTCTGAGAAGAAAAAGGGTGGGCAGGTGGGAAAAATAAAGACAACTTCACATGGGGGAACAACATTGTTGATAAAGAACTGAGGATTGATCTTGCAGAAGACAAAAAGGGTCGAAACACTTGATGATGAAGCACCAGATGAAAAGAGCTGGCATGACAATCTCGATAAACAAGAAGGATTAGCATCCACAGAAAAATATGAGAACACCATTTAGAAAAGGTATGGGATCCACATTTGACTTTGAAGCAAGTCGAATAGCACAACTCAAAACAAAAAAGGATTTGGCTTGTAGAATAAGCCGAAAACAAACATATGATAGACCCCATATCGTATCATGTGTCTGTTGGAAAGATATCCTGCGAGATACTTGAATTCCCACCTATTAACTCCCAAAACTTTCTGGTTATGCAATCTGGTGTTGGGGATACAAGGAGGCACAATATATATCACACAACTAGCAAGCCCTACGCTCCACTGTATCCATCCGTCAACACATAACCAAGAAAGCTCTAGAGATCGTGTACCTCAACCTTTGAAAAGCATCCGATATACGAGCTGTGGAAATACT
Source organism: Triticum urartu (assembly GCF_003073215.2). Taxonomy (NCBI): domain Eukaryota; kingdom Viridiplantae; phylum Streptophyta; class Magnoliopsida; order Poales; family Poaceae; genus Triticum; species Triticum urartu. The sequence continues at coordinate 364,783,204 of NC_053025.1, read as the reverse complement.
CCCGAATTCCCTCCCCATTACTGGGTGGCGTCGAGGTTATCTCACCACTAACTGCATATAAGAGATTTTCGATGTCGGCGAAAATTCAGGTATACCGGAACTGCAACGATAAAATTGTAATGACAACACCTCGGAGCTCAACTCCCCGGGACACTGCCACAACCCTTAATGCCAGGAGAGACCCAGAACAATGTTCTTGTCACAAGAATATTGGAACGGCCCCCAAGATACCTGCGTGATCCTAATTTTTTTAGTGAAAATGAGGAGAGGAAAGTCAAAACATCTACGTCAGGAGTCCTCACCAAAGCGACAAAGGGATTGAGGAGTAAAAGAAATCCTACTCTCTGATAGATATATTCTTAAGACTCAAAAAGTTTTGTACTAGACTCAACAATGCCAGTGATCAATCAAGGGGGGTCCTATGGTCGGTCGAGGCTCTAATACCAACTTGTCACACCCAATATGCAACAAACAAAATAAACACATGGCAACAACGAAAAATAAATGGAAGGCAACTGGAGCATCGGTCTTGGGGCGTCACACTATGGTCCTTGCTTAGGATCTTTTGCTAGCCAAAATTTTGTACTAAGTAGACATACTTCTTGTGTATCCAAAAACCCTTAAACCCCGTTTCTTGCAATGAGTGTCCACCATATCTACCTATGGATTTAGTAAGGTCCTTCAAGTAAGTTGTCATCGGTGCAAAAAGAAATAATATAAATATGAATGATCTTTTATTGTAAGGGAAAATAAGCATTGTACGAACTTGTGATGGTAAAGAAATAAAAGCGACAAACTGCATAATAAATGTTGCTATCACAAGGGGTAATACAATATGACGTTCCTTTGCATTAAGGGTTTGCACATCCAAAAATAAAAAGCGCATGACAACCTCTGCTTCCCTCCGCGAAGGGCCTATCTTTTACTTTCATGTATTTACTTTTATGCAGGAGTCAATAGTATTCCTTCTTATTTCAACGTCAATTATTCTTTAATTTGCAAGCATCATATGGTATGGAAAGATCCAAGCATATTTTGAAGGAAATATGCCCTAGAGGCAATGATAAAGTTATTATTTATTCCTTATTTCATGATAAATGTTTATTATTCATGCTAGAATTGTATTAACCGGAAACATAATACATGTGTGAATACATAGACAAACAGAGTGTCACTAGTATGCCTCTACTTGACTAGCTTATTAATCAAAGATGGTTATGTTTCCTAACCATAGACAAAGAGTTGTTATTTGATTAACGGGATCACATCATTAGGAGAATGATGTGATTGACTTGACCCATTCCGTTAGCTTAGCACTCGATCGTTTAGTATGTTGCTATTGCTTTCTTCATGACTTATACATGTTCCTATGACTATGAGATTATGCAACTCCCGTTTACCGGAGGAACACTTTGTGTGCTACCAAACGTCACAACGTAACTGGGTGATTATAAAGGAGCTCTACAGGTGTCTCCAAAGGTACATGTTGGGTTGGCGTATTTCGAGATTAGGATTTGTCACTCCGATTGTCGGAGAGGTATCTCTGGGCCCTCTCGGTAATGCACATCACATAAGCCTTGCAAGCATTACAACTAATGAGTTAGTTGTGAGATGATGTATTACGGAACGAGTAAAGAGACTTGCCGGTAACGAGATTGAACTAGGTATTAAGATACCGACGATCGAATCTCGGGCAAGTAACATACCGATGACAAAGGGAACACCGTATGTTGTTATGCGGTCTGACCGATAAAGATCTTCGTAGAATATGTAGGAGCCAATATGAGAATCCAGGTTCCGCTATTGGTTATTGACCGGAGACGTATCTCGGTCATGTCTACATTGTTCTCGAACACGTAGGGTCCGCACGCTTAAGGTTTCGATGACAGCTATATTATGAGTTTATGATTTTTGATGTACTGAAGGAGTTCGGAGTCCCAGATGAGATCGGGGACATGACGAGGAGTCTCGAAATGGTCGAGACGTAAAGATTGATATATTGGACGACTATATTCGGACATTGGAAAGGTTCCGAGTGGTTCGGGTATATTTCGGAGTAGCGGGGAGTTACGGGAAAACGGGAGAAGAAGTATATGGGCCTTATTGGGCTTTAGAGGAGAGGGAGAGGCAGGCCGCGCGCCCCGCCAAGGCGTAGTCCGAATTGGACTAGGGGAAGGGGCTGCGCCCCCTCCTTCCTTCTCTTCCCTCTTCTCCTTCCTTGTCTCCTAATCCTACTACATGGAAGGACTCCTAGTTGGACTAGGAAAGGGGGAATCCTACTCCCGGTGGGAGTAGGACTCCCCTAGGGCGCGCCATAGAGAGGGCCGGCCCTCCCCTCCTCCACTCCTTTATATACGGGGGCAGGGGGCACCCAATAGACACACAAGTTGATCCACGTGATCATATTCTTAGCCGTGTGCGGTGCCCTCTTCCACCATAATCCTCGATAATATTGTAGTGGTGCTTAGGCGAAGCCCTGCGACAGTAGTACATCAAGATCGTCACCACGCCGTCGTGCTGACGGAACTCTTCCCCGACACTTTGCCGGATCGGAGTCCGGGGATCGTCATCGAGCTGAACGTGTGCTAGAACTCGGAGGTGCCGTAGTTTCGGTGCTTGATCGGTCGGGCCGTGAAGACGTACGACTACATCAACCGCGTTGTGCTAACGCTTCCGCTGTCGGTCTACAAGGGTACGTAGATCACACTCCCCCCTCTCGTTGCTATGCATCACCATGATCTTGCGTGTGCGTAGGAAATTTTTGAAATTACTACGTTCCCCAACAGTGGCATCCGAGCCTTGGTTTTATGTGTTGATGTTATATGCACGAGTAGAACACAAGTGAGTTGGGGGCGATATAAGTCATACTGCTTACCAGCATGTCATACTTTGGTTCGGCGGTATTATTGGACGAAGCGGCCCGGACCGACATTACGCGTACGCTTACGCGAGACCGGTTCTCCCGACGTGCTTTGCACAAAGGTGGCTAGCGGGTGTCAGTTTCTCCAATTTTAGTTGAACCAAGTGTGGCTACGCCCGGTCCTTGCGAAGGTTAAAACAGCACCAACTTGACAAACTATCGTTGTGGTTTTGATGTGTAGGTAAGATTGGTTCTTGCTTAAGCCCGTAGCAGCCACGTAAAACTTACAACGACAAAGTAGAGGACGTCTAACTTGTTTTTGCAGGGCATGTTGTGATGTGATATGATCAAGACATGATGCTGAATTTTATTGTATGAGATGATCATGTTTTGTAACCAAGTTATCGGCAACTGGCAGGAGCCATATGGTTGTCGCTTTATTGTATGCAATGCAATTGCGCTGTAATGCTTTACTTTATCACTAAACGGTAGCGATAGTCGTGGAAGCATAAAATTAGCGAGACGACAACGATGCTACGATAGGTGATCAAGGTGTCGCGCCGGTGACGATGGTGATCACGACGGTGCTTCGAAGATGGAGATCACAAGCACAAGATGATGATGGCCATATCATATCACTTATATTGATTGCATGTGATGTTTATCTTTTATGCATCTTATCTTGCTTTGATTGACGGTAGCATTTTAAGATGATCTCTCACTAATTATCAAGAAGTGTTCTCCCTGAGTATGCACCGTTGCGAAAGTTCTTCGTGCTGAGACACCACGTGATGATCGGGTGTGATAGGCTCTACGTTCAAATACAACGGGTGCAAAACAGTTGCACACGCGGAATACTCAGGTTATACTTGACGAGCCAAGCATATACAGATATGGCCTCGGAACATGGAGACCAAAAGGTCGAGCGTGAATCATATAGTAGATATGATCAACATAGTGATGTTCACCAATGAAACTACTCCATCTCAAGTGATGATCGGACATGGTTTACTTGATTTGGATCACGTGATCACTTAAAGGATTAGAGGGATGTCTATCTAAGTGGGAGTTCTTAAGTAATATGATTAATTGAACTTAAATTTATCATGAACTTAGACCTGGTAGTATTTTGCAAATCATGTTGTAGATCAATAGCTCCCGTTGTTGCTTCCCTGTGTTTATTTTGATATGTTCCTAGAGAAAATTGTGTTTAAAGATGTTAGTAGCAATGATGCGGATTGGATCCGTGATCTGAGGTTTATCCTCATTGCTGCACAGAAGAATTATGTCCTTGATGCACCGCTAGGTGACAGACCTATTGCAGGAGCAGATGCAGACGTTATGAACGTTTGGCTAGCTCAATATGATGACTACTTAATAGTTTAGTGCACCATGCTTAACGGCTTAGAATCGGGACTTCAAAATACGTTTTGAACGTCATGGACCATATGAGATGTTCCAGGAGTTGAAGTTAATATTTCAAGCAAATATCCGAGTTGAGAGATATGAAGTCTCCAACAAGTTCTATAGCCAAAAGATGGAGGAGAATCACTCAACTAGTGAGCATGTGCTCAGATTGTCTGGGTACTACAATCGCTTGAATCAAGTGGGAGTTAATCTTCCAGATAAGATAGTGATTGACAGAATTCTCTAGTCACCATCACCAAGTTAGTAGAACTTCGTGATGAACTATAGTATGCAAGGGATGACGAAAACGACTCCCGAGCTTTTCATGATGATGAAATCAATGAAGGTAGAAATCACGAAAGAGCATCAAGTGTTGATGGTAGACAAGACCACTAGTTTCAATAAAAGGGCAAAGGGAAGAAGGGGAACTTCAAGAAGAATAGCAAGCAAGTTGCTGCTCAAGTGAAGAAGCCCAAGTCTGGTCCTAAGCCTGAGACTAAGTGCTTCTACTTCAAAGGGACCGGTCACTGGAAGCGGAACTGCCCCAAGTATTTGGCGGATAAGAAGGATGGCAAAGTGAACAAAGGTATATTTGATATACAGATTATTAATGTGTATTTTACTAGTGTTCGTAGCAACCCCTCGGTATTTGATACTGGTTCAGTTGCTGAGAGTAGTAACTCGAAACGGGAGTTGCAGAATAAACAGAAACTAGTTAAGGGTGAAGTGACGATGTGTGTTGGAAGTAGTTCCAAGATTAATATGATCATCATCGCACACTCCCTATACTTTCGGGATTAGTGTTGAACCTAAATAAGTGTTATTTGGTGTTTGCGTTTAGCATGAATATGATTTGATCATGTTTATTGCAATACGGTTATTCATTTAAGTTAGAGAATAATTGTTGTTCTATTTACATGAATAAAACCTTATATGGTTACACACCCAATGAAAATGGTTCATTGGATCTCGATCGTAGTGATACACATATTCATAATATTGAAGACAAAAGATGCAAAGTTAATAATGATAATGCAACTTATTTGTGGCACTACCGTTTAGGTCATATTGGTGTAAAGCGCATGAAGAAACTCCATGCTGATGGGATTTTGGAATCACTTGATTATGAATCACTTGATGCTTGCGAACCATGCCTTATGGGCAAGATGACTAAGACTCCGTTCTCCGGAACAATGGAGCGAGCAACTGACTTATTGGAAATAATACATACTGATGTATGTGATCCGATGAGTGTTGAGGCTCACGGCAGGTATCGTTATTTTCTGACCTTCACAGATGATTTGAGCAGATATGGGAATATCTAGTTGATGAAACACAAGTCTGAAACATTTGAAAAGTTCAAAGAATTTCAGAGTGAAGTGGACAATCATCATAACAAAAATAAAAAGTTTCTACGATATGATCGCAGAAGTAAAATATTTGAGTTACGAGTTTGGCCTTCAGTTAAAAACAATGTGAAATAGTTTCACTACTCACGCCACCTGGAACACCACAGCATAATGGTCTATCCGAACGTCATAACCGTACTTTATTAGATATGGTGCGAACTATGATGTCTCTTACCAATCTACCACTATCGTTTTGGGATTATGCATTAGAGACAGCTGCATTCACGTTAAATAGGGCACCATCTAAATCCGTTGAAACGACACCGTATGAACTATGGTTTGGCAAGAAACCTAACTGTCATTTCTTAAAGTTTGAGGTTGCAATGCTTATGTGAAAAAGTTTCAACCTGATAAGCTCAAACCAAAATCGGAGAAGTGCGTCTTCATAGGATACCCAAAAAGAAAATGTTGGGTACACCTTCTATCACAGATCCGAAGGCAAGATATTCGTTGCTTTGAATGGATCCTTTCTAGAGAAGGAATTTCTCTCGAAAGAAGTGAGTGGGAGGAAACTAGAACTTGATGAGGTAACTATACCTGCTCCCTTATTGGAAAGTAGTTCATCACAGAAATCTGTTCTTGTGACTACTACACCAATTAGTAAGGAAGCTAATGATGATGATCATATAACTTCAGATCAAGTCACTACCGAATCTCGTAGGTAAACCAGAGTGAGATCTGCACCAGAGTGGTACGGTAATCCTGTTTTGGAAGTCATGTTACTAGACCATGACGAACTTGCGAACTATGAGGAAGCGATGATGAGCCCAGATTCCGCGAAATGGTTTGAGGCCATGAAATCTGAGATATGATCCATGTATGAGAACAAAGTATGGACTTTGATGGATTTGCCCGATGATCGGCAAGCCATAGAAAATAAATGGATCTTCAAGTGGAAGACGGATGCTGATAGTAGTGTTACTATCTACAAAGCTAGACTTGTCGAAAAAGGTTTTTGACAAAGTTCAAGGTGTTGACTATGATGAAATTTTCTCACTCGTAGCGATGCTTAAGTCTGTCCAAATCATGTTAGCAATTGCCGCATTTTTATGAAATCTGGCAAATGGATAAAGAAAACTACATTCCTTAATGGATTTCAAGAAGAGTTGTATATGATGTAACCAGAAGGTTTTGTCAATCCTAAAGGTGCTAAACAAAATATGCAAGCTCTAGCAATCCATCTATGGACTGGTGCAAGCATCTCGGAGTTGGAATATACGCTTTGATAAGTTGATCAAAGCATATAGTTTTATACAGACTTGCGGTGAAGCCTGTATTTACAAGAAAGTGAGTGGGAGCACTACAACATTTCTGATAAGTATATGTGTATGACATATTGTTGATCGGAAATAATGTAGAATTATTCTGCAAAGCATAAAGGAGTGTTTGAAAGGATTTTTTCAAAGAAAGGCCTCGGGGAAGCTGCTTACATATTGAGCATCAAGATCTATAGAGATAGATCAAGACGCTTGATAAGTTTTTTCAATGAGTACATACCTTGACAAGATTTTGAAGTAGTTCAAAATGGAACAGTCAAAGAAAAGAGTTCTTGGCTGTGTTACAAGGTGTGAAATTGAGTAAGACTCAAAGCCCGACCGTGGCAGAAGATAGAAAGAGAATGAAAATCATTCCCTATGCCTCAGCCCTAGGTTCTATAAAGTATGCCATGCTGTGTACCAGATCTATTGTATACCCTACACTGATTTTGGCAAGGGAGTACAATAGTGATCTAGGAGTAGATCACTGGACAACGGTCAAAATTATCCTTAGTGGAATAAGGATATATTTCTCGATTATGGACATGACAAAAAGGTTCATCGTAAAGGGTTACGTCGATGCAAATTTTCACACTGATCTAGATGACTCTAACTCTCAATCTGGATACATATTGAAAGTGGGAGCAATTAGCTATAGTAGCTTCGTGCATAGCATTATTGACATAGAAATTTGCAAAATACATACGGATCTGAATATAGCAGACCCGTTGACTAAACTTCTCTCACAGGCAAAACATGATCACACCTTAGTACTCTTTGGGTGTTAATCACATAGCGATGTGAAATAGATTATTGACTCTAGTAAACCCTTTGAGTGTTGGTCACATAATGATGTGAACTATTGGTGCTAAATCACATGGCAATGTGAACTAGATTATTGACTCTAGTGCAAGTGGGAGACTGAAGAAAATATGCCCTAGAGGCAATAATAAAGTTATTATTTATTTCCTTATTTCATGATAAATGTTTATTATTCATGCTAGAATTGTATTAATCGGAAACATAATACATGTGTGAATACATAGACAAACGGAGTGTCACTAGTATGCCTCTACTTGACTAGCTCATTAACCAAAGATGGTTATGTTTCCTAACCATAGACAAAGAGTTGTTATTTGATTAACGGGATCACATCATTAGGAGAATGATGTGATTGACTTGACCCATTCTGTTAGCTTAGCACTCAATCGTTTAGTATGTTGCTATTGCTTTCTTCATGACTTATACATGTTCCTATGACTATAGATTATGCAACTCCCGTTTACCGGAGGAACACTTTGTGTGCTACCAAACGTCAGAACGTAACTGGGTGATTATAAAGGAGCTCTACAGGTGTCTCCAAAGGTACATGTTGGGTTGGCGTATTTCGAGATTAGGATTTGTCACTCCGATTGTCGGAGAGGTATCTCTGGGCCCTCTCTGTAATGCACATCACATAAGCCTTGCAAGCATTACAACTAATGAGTTAGTTGTGAGATGATGTATTACGAAACGAGTAAAGAGACTTGCCAGTAACAAGATTGAACTAGGTATTAAGATACCGACGATCGAATCTCGGGCAAGTAACATACCGATGACAAAGGGAACAACGGATGTTGTTATGCGGTCTGACCGATAAAGATCTTTGTAGAATATGTAGGAGCCAATATGAGCATCGAGGTTCCGCTATTGGATATTGACCGGAGACGTGTCTCGGTCATGTCTACATTGTTCTCGAACCCGTAGGGTCCGCACTCTTAAGGTTTCGATGACAGTTATATTATGAGTTTATGAGTTTTGATGTACCGAAGGAGTTCGGAGTCCCGGATGAGATCGGGGACATGACGAGGAGTCTCGAAATGGTCGAGACATAAAGATCGATATATTGGACGACTATATTCGGACATCGGAAAGGTTCCGAGTGGTTCGGGTATTTTTCGTAGTACCGGGGAGTTACGGGAATACGGGAGAAGAAGTATATGGGCCTTATTGGGCTTTAGAGGAGAGGGAGAGGCAGGCCGCGCGCCCCCCCAAGGCCTAGTCCGAATTGGACTAGGGGAAGGGGCTGCGCCCCCTCCTTCCTTCTCTTCCCTCTTCCCCTTCCTTGTCTCCTAATCCTACTACATGGAAGGACTCCTAGTTGGACTAGGAAAGGGGGAATCCTACTCCCGGTGGGAGTAGGACTCCCCTAGGGCGCGCCATAGAGAGGGCCGGCCCTCCCCTCCTCCACTCCTTTATATACGGGGGCAGGGGGCACCCCATAGACACACAAGTTGATCCACGCGATCATATTCTTAGCCGTGTGCGGTGCCCACTTCCACCATAATCCTCGATAATATTGTAGCGGTGCTTAGGCGAAGCCCTGCGACAGTAGTACATCAAGATCGTCACCACGCCGTCGTGCTGACGGAACTCTTCGCCGACACTTTGCTGGATCGGAGTCCGGGGATCGTCATCGAGCTGAACGTGTGCTAGAACTCGGAGGTGATGTAGTTTCAGTGCTTGATCGGTCGGGCCGTGAAGACGTACGACTACATCAACCGCGTTGTGCTAACGCTTCCGCTGTCGGTCTACAAGAGTACGTAGATCACACTCTCCCCTCTCGTTGCTATGCATCACCATGATCTTGTGTGTGCGTTGGAAATTTTTGAAATTACTACGTTCCCCAACATATTTGGCCATTCAAATATATTTGACCATGAATTATTATTGTTGACAATTATCCATGTGATAAATAAGTTGGGAGGCGAAACATTAAGCCCCTATCTTTCTCTGTGTTTGATGGATGCTATTTGTTCTAAAAATATGCTTTGAGTGGTAGCAATCATGGAAGACTATATGATATTAGAGTATGTGGAATTTGCTAAATCAAAGCACTTACATAGACCCTTACTGAAAATAAAATGATTTGCAATTGTTTGATGACCAAGAACATAGTTTGTTAGTTTTCAAGAAAGTTTATGACCTAGATGTGAATAGCTTGTTACTTGATCATGATTAGTTTTATGAGATGAGCTACTATTTATGATATATAATGATGCTAGAAAGAGTGATTGGAATTATCATTGATCAAACTTATGCACTTGCTAGCATTCACACTTCATAAATTTTTTCCTTTTATCATTTACCTACCCAAGGACAAGCTTGCGGATCCTGATGTGTCTCCAACATCTCTATAATTTATGAAGTATTCATGCCCTGTTTACAACAATTTTAAATGGTTTGGTATGATTTTATTAGAACTAACCGTACTGACGCTGTTTTCAGCAGAATTGCCATGGTGTTATTTTTGTGCAAAAATCAAAGTTCTCAGATTGACCTGAAAATTTACGGAGAATATTTTTGGAAAAAATAAAAATACTAGAGCGAAAATATAGCAGAGGGGGGCCACCCAGAGGCCACAAGCCCTGGGGGCGCGCCCCCCTCGGGAACCCCCTAACGTGAGACCGACACCAAAAACTCCTATAAATCATGTATCCCCCAAAGAAACCTAGATCGGAAGTTCTGCCGACGACAGCCTCTGTAGCCACGAAAAATCAATCTAGGCCCTCTCCGGCACCCTGCCCTTGGGGGCCATCATCACCGGAGGCCATGGAGGAGGAAGCCGGAAGGGCCCATCATCACCATGGAGGACAAGGACCAGAGGGAGAACCTCTCCGCATCTGGGGGGAGGCCATGGAGGAGTAAGCACAAGGGGGAGACTCTCTCCCCCTCTCTCTCGGTGGCGCGGGAGTGCCGCCATGGGAAACATCACTACGGTGATCGGCTTCATCAACATCACCATCTTCATTGCCTTCCTTATCTCTTTTAAGAGGTCCACTCACCCACACCCTACTGTAATCCCCTACTGAACATGGTGCTTTATGCCACATATTATGTTCCAATAATGTGTTGCCATCCTATGATGTTTTGAGTAGATTTCTTTTGTCTTTTGGTTGATTGATTATCTAGATTGGTTTGAGTTGTATGTATTATTCGAGTGCTGTCCTATGGTCCCTTCCGTGTCGTGCACACGTGAAGGATTCCTGTTCTAGGGTGTCGCAATACATTCACGATTCACTTATAGTGGGTTGCTAGAGTGACAGAAGCTTAAACCCGAGTAAGGGGGTTGTTGCATATGGGATACACGAGACTTGATACTTGAATGCTATGGTTGGGTTTTACCTTAATGATCTTTAGTAGTTGCAGATGCAAGCTAGAGTTCCAATCATAAGTGCATATGATCTAGGTAGATAAGGTATGTTAGCTTATGCCTCCCCCTCATACAAAATTGAAATAATGATTACCGATCTTGTTAAAAATTGCCTAGGATAATTTCACATGTCGGTCCATAATTATTCCACACTCGCTATTTATAATATATAGTAGTATATTCTAACTTTATATTAACAACACCTATTTTTATATTTTAGCTCTCCGATATCATGCTAACCTATCCTCTTCATACCCACAACGTAGTTTTATTTCTCGTTTCTAGATGGAAGCAAATGTTTGGTGTACGTAGAGTCGTATCTTTGTTAGATAGGACTTAAGAGGATCACTACTTCAAGATGCTGCTAACGCGACACTACGATCAGAGACCCTATGAAGAAACTGTGTGTGATGCAATAATCGCAAACGGTGGTGTAAAAAACCCGTGAAAAAGGTGCAAAAAATTTGCGATGGCCGATGCATGAAACACGGTTCAGATTTTAGTTACGTGTGCGATGCAGGGCATACGGTTCAGTTCAATTAACTATTTGTGATGAGGAGGAACAAGAGAAATGGATATCCGGATGAAGGTGTGTGTGATATACAACATACGGTTCACTTGGATGAACTATTTGTGATTAGGCAACACAAAAGAAATGGTCAGCCAGATCAAGGTGTGTGCGATATACGGCATGCGGTTCACTTGGATGAACTGTTTTCTTTTAGCCAAGAGAACAGAAACGGTTCAATATAACAAGATATGTGTGATACACGGCAAACAAGTCTGTAATCAAAAATGTGTCCGAAGACTGATAATAACACAAACGATTGTTGCTAATAAGCCATGTGTGTTGTGGGCAAACACTTGGTGGTATACAATTGTCAGTGATTGTTGAAATCATCACCGACGGGTTCGCTAGTATGGTCCGTGTGCGATGTCATTGCACACAGAACAACATCATATGTACTTATAACTTACAAGGACTTGATTCCAGAAACAAATTGAACATCCAATTACATATGTGTCTAGTACACACATGACCTTTGCACACACCAATGTACGTTCCAAAATGCCTAGGAAACTCCAATAATGTATAAAAACGCAAAACGAACCATGAATAATTTCAAATTTTTAGGACGATGCTACTATTGTTGCATGTTGCCTCTGTAAAATAAATCAAGGCGGGAAGAGGCATCGTATGTCATTTCGCACACATAGGTGACAAGGTCCCTCTCGGAACCATGAGCCTTTTTGAGAGAACCTCCAGTTTGTAAGAAGTTTGAACCAAAACTTGTCCCAAATTGGACTAAGTATTTACCACAGCATGTTGGTGTTATGACATAACACCGTGCGAAGTTTCATGATTTTGAGGCGAGTTTGGATTTACAGTAATTTTAAAACCAGGTTTCTCAATGTTTACTATCGAGTCGGCACCGCCCCGGATAGGCTTTTTCCTCGTGGGTCAAAAAATGATAAATCCAAATCTGTCACTACCATGCAGCTTGTCTTATTAAGAATTACAGCCCATTTGGTGTGCAAGCTGAAAATAAGTTTGTGGGTGCTGGTGGGTGCTAAGAACTTGCGGTTCTATAATGAACAACGATCTCAAGGATCCCACGAGAGAGATGTTCTTTCCCTATGTTGTCAATGCTTATAATATTGATGTCTTAATTAAATAAATGGCAAGTCACTGGCCCAGTGTGAAAGAAAATATGGGTCAGAGCCGAGTTGAAAAGGGCAAGAATATCTAACTCCAGCTAACAAACAGTACAAAAGCATGAGGATTAATTGCTAATTAGGTTTAGACAAAATCAAGATTGAACAGGACAATGCATCTAACTCAACCAAAGTTTTCGGTAGTAACAATCAAATGGATCGGTCTTATCCATAAAATCAAGATCCCGGCCTAGAAATTCTATTGGTCTATGATGACAAGCTGTTATAAATTGAAGCCGAGCACGACCAGAAGCCCTAATCAACACTTGCAGTCGTAAGAAATTTGTTGTCGAAAAAATTAATCCTCACGGACAATAGTGCCCTCGCATTCAACATGAAGTATGTGACAAAGCTAGTGTTTGCATTGTTGGATGCATATCCTTCCAGCGTTACTGTCTGCAAATGAATGTCATCAGATCTGAGAAAATCCTGGTGCTTCTTGAACCATCGATTGGTTATACCTTCTCGTCCATGTGTTAGTGCCTAAATAGAGATAAAGAATGAAAACAATTAATGTCTAAAAAAGATTATGTTGAAAGAGTGATAGCTGAACGATTAATTATAGTACATTATATATGGGATTTCAATGTGCGTGAAATCATCACCTTCATATACAAATTCTCCAGATATGGAAAGCATTACAGCAAGCCAATAATCATGTCCAGATCAAAACACCACATACTGATATGTAAGGTCTTGACAGAATCCACCACCACTGATATGATGGACAAACTCTTCATTGAGCATTGAACATAATATTTGTACCAAAAGTGTACTCCAAGATGATACTTAACTTATGCACACAAATGAAAAAAATCAGATTACGAAAGTTTACGTGAATAATATACAATACCTCAATATGTGTGGAGACTAACACCATCTTCAACCATCTAAAAGGATCACAAATTGCACCCAAGGTCTCCAGTTTAGGCGCAGAGACTACAGTTATTTGCAAAGGTACTATAACAGAATCACGAAGCAACATTTAAAGTGAAGGGGAATCATTGATGATGAGATCATGCCCCCCAAAAAATTCCCATGCTTACAAGGTGGGGCGAATTTATTTTGAGACAACGAATATGAATTTCCATTCCAAAAACAAGCAGCAAGCACTCCAAGGCAGGGCAGCTGGAGTGGATGAAGCTATGCACTACGGCCTCCGATAGATCAACCAACACAAGTGCAATTTTTTTAGCAATGGGAGTCGAAGCATTTGTACCAGATTGTCTGTTAGATGCCACTGGGCAAAGGCGGCGGTATAGAGAGAGGAGGAAAACTACGAGATGGTCATCGGTGGTGAGGGCACAAATACATCGGTTTGTGGTATGTTACATACATAGTCATGGTAAAACTCAAGCTGCTGGAGTTTATCGAATTGAAGGGATGTCAGCCAAGCGGCCACCATGCAGGGTATGTCCAGTAGGTAGCATCCCGGGATGCGGATGTGTTGAACAGAGCCTGTCGTGGTTTTGTCACGGCAGATGTGCTAGTGAAAGGACTTAACCGTTGAGCCATCGCGACGGGTTAGCTTAAAGGGGTTAAAGCGGACAAGGGACGCAAGGAATTATACTGGTTCGGCCCCTTATGACGAAGGTAAAAGCCTACTCCAGTTGTGATGGAATTGCTAGGGTTTCGATGACCAGGGAGCGAATCTGCTTTGCCTGGCTCTCGAGTTGTTGTGTGTTATCCCCTAAACCGCCGCCGGGTCGTCCCTTTATATACACAGGTTGATGCCCAGCGGTTTACAGAATCCCGAGGCCAGTTCATAAACGTGCCCGGCTTGGTTTATACCTTTCCTTGCCTTACAACATAAGTTACATATTGTAACATCCCAAATTTTCAATTTGGAATGTTATACATTAGATCATCATGCATATCTTATTTTCTTGAATTTTGGTCGATCCTAGAAATTTCACGCAACTCAAGGACCTTCGGAGAGAGTTGGAGATTTCGTTATTTTCATATTTGAGAGTTTTCTCGAATTTGAAAAGAGGATCATTTGATTTATTTATTTCATCTTCAATTATTTTTTCGATATCAAAATATGAGAGAGGGAATAATATGACTTTCCCAAAATATAGGAAAAATGAAGATTTAATAAATAGATCAAATTTCGTTTTCCGGTGTTTGTTTGTTTTTCTTTGGATAGGGAAAAATGCGCGTTTTCGAAAATTGCATTTTAGGTCCGGAGAAAAGTTCATTTTGTTCGACTCATTTTTAGGAGTCGGGGAAAATTTACTTTAGATTTTTCGGAGTTCGTTTAGTTAGTTTTCTTTTGTTTTTCTGCACACGAAATCAGTTAAAAAAAACTCCCACAGGCCAGCCGGGCCAAGGCCCAGCCAGCCGCCGCTGCGCCCCAGCCCCCAGCCGCGCGTGCGCCAGCGCCAGCGCCAGGCGAGGCAGCCGCCGCCTCTTGCCTCTTAGCCGAGTCCTAGAAGGACTCTAGGCTAGCCCATTTTCCTTTGTTTCGTTTTCCTGTTTCCTTCTCTTTATCTTGTCCCCTACCCCAAGTAATCTCTCCCCTCTCCTATATAAATACCCCCATAGACTCCCCCTCTCCTCACACCAAAAACCCAAACCCCCTCTCCTCCCAAACCGCGCCCCACACCGCGCCTCTCACCCGCTGTCGCCGCCCCTATAGCGCCACCGCCGCCGCCCTAGCACGCCGCCGTCGCCACCGTTCGCCCTGCCTCGTCGGAGGTAGCCCCGCGCCTCTCTTTTTCTTCCCCGTGGTTCAGTTCTTTTAAAAGAAACCGTTCCGGTTTTCTTTTCTGTTTTTTCTCTCCGATTCTTCGTTTCGGTTTCTTTTCCGAAACCCTAGATCGATTATCGTTCTTCTTTCGGACTGTTCGTCTCAACGAACATGATCACCGATCTTTTTCCTAGTTAATGACGCCCGTTCGTTTAACCGTTCGTCTCTTTCTTTTCGTCGGATTTATTCCGCGATCGTGATCTCAGATCCGATCTTCGTTCTAGTTTATCTTCTCGCCCGTTTATTCGGAATCAGGTGATTCAAGCGCCTGGAGTTTCATCTCGAAACTGCCGTTCCGTCTAATCAACTTGAACAAGATTTTGCCCCGGTAAAATTTGACCTAGTTACACTTGCTAGAATCGAGTTGTTTTTTTCCGCCGTTTGTTTTCCGTTTCTTTGTTCGGTTCGTTCTTTCTTTGCAACCGGAGTTCTTAAGTTGAACTATCTGGTTCGTTCTCTTGTTCGAGTTTTACCTGTGCATTAGATGAGTACTTATTGTGTGGTTACTATTGCTTGCTTACGATAGATTGACCGGAGTGTGACGAGTAGATCTATCAAGAGTTTTGAGTGCGAATCATCTTCATCAACCTTGTAGGCAAGTAACACTTTGATCATACCTTTTCTACAACCCATGTTTTATTGCATTAGATCAATCCTCTCACATTGCATGATTAGGATCTAATTAAATTGTGGGATGGGAAGTAGATGAGGTAGTACCTATTACCTGTTTATTATGAAACCTTTGGGAGTTACTTCTACGTTTGCTTATTATGCCATGCTATGCTAGTAGACGTGGATTGGGTGAGTGATTTTCCATGACAGATGTGAGTTGATAATTTTAATGGTTTATCTAAGGTGGCAACTTAAACACACATCTGGGTGGATTGAGGCACCTGATGTCTATCAGGACTTGCCTGTTTTATTTTGGACCGCCACCCAGGCTCAAAGGGATCATAAGATCTTTCATGCTAGAAACTTCCGCGTGCAGCCACAAGCCATTATGGGCTCTGGCATAGTTGACTAAGTTGTGCGAACTCTTACAGTGGTAGACTAGCAGATGTAGGGGATGTAGGTGTACCGGTTCTACCCGATCGTAAGGTGCTAGCGCTTCTGAAAGACTATGTCTCGGTCATCCGTTTCTCAAACACCCTGTAGTGCGAGAAACCAAACGGAGGCGATCGAGTCTTGTGGGGAAAAGTGCGCAAACCTCTGCAGAGTGTACAAACTAATCATGATTAGCCGTGTCCCCGGTTATGGACATCTTGAGTATCTAGTTCTTGGATTATCCTGTTGATCTCATCACGTTACTTTAAATGAATATTGTTGGGTTTAATGATTACTTAATTGGGATTGAGAATGCTGTCAACCATTCTCAATGTTCAACAACCACCATGATAGTTAATTAAAATGTATTCCTTTGCAGTAGGGAAAAATTGGCTTTACGCAAAAACCTTATAACCATAGAGCTTTTCCACCAGCCAAATATGCATGTAGTGATAGCCATTGTTCATCATTCTCTATGGTGTGAATTTGCCAGTACATTCAATGTACTGACCCGTTTCGGGCTGCAACGTCTTATGTTGCAGGTTTCTTACGACGAGTAAGTGATACGTTAGGGTTACGATTTCTACACTCAACTTTGCCGTTGGTGTTGATGGGAATCCACAACCTTGTTGCTTCCGCTATTTGGATTGAGGTAATAGTATTTACGTTACTTTATACATGTGATTTACCTCTGTTATAAATCCTTCGAGTACTGTGTGTGTCAGCATACCGATCCAGGGATGACACCTAAGCACAGAGACTTGATCCATTCGGGTCGGGTCGCTACAAGATGGTATCAGAGCACATGTTGACTGTAGGACGTGACCCTAGAAACTGGCAAGCCCATAGCAAAGATTTTTCTCTACAACTTTCCCTGTCAAAAAGATCTTTTACCTCTCTTCTCTTCTGAGTTTATTCAAATTTCCCTTTAGTGAAACCATACCCCCTTTCCCTTTTGACCCCTCGAAGATTCGACTGATGAGACCACTCCAAGATGTACAAGATATCGGACAATCGAGACCATTCGGAATGAAGAGGATTTTACCATACATTATGATAATGGAAACTACAACGGCTGAAGACCGAAGACAAGTAGAATTTGAAGGCTCTGAAGAATCCCCAGATTTGTATGACCTAGGAATGCTACCCTTATGGAACTTGGCAGACAATGGAAGTTGTCAATGCCCGAGATCAAGGTGTGTTGGAGAAAGACCGGAGCATGTAGAGTTGAGAACTCGAAGTTTTGTCAAAGAAACCCTAAGGCAGGAGATATCAACTATGGAAAGATAGCTCATGGAAATGACAAGAGAACAACCACGGCTATCCATAAGGTTATCGCCCGCTTATGCTATTGTCACCGTGCTGAGTTAAGCATGCATATGCATGGAAGGATTAAATGGTAGAAGGCTGATGGAGCACCTATCATAAGATGAAGTTTTAGCCCTAGCCGGTGTATCACCAGGATCTGGAGTAGTACATCAAGAAGTTTAAAATGGAGCTCCAGGAAGTCGTATTAGACAAGGAAGTATTTCATGAGGAACTCAGGATCCTGAAGATGAGAGTAGCCAAGCTGGAGGAGCAGAACCTCGAGATACCGGAGATTCGTCAGGAACTAAAGGACAGTAGAACATGGTTCATGCCAAGGATGTTGAAACCTAGAAGTTTGGAATGCAACTCCAGAAATATTGAAGGACGCCACGACAGACTTTGCGTCAATAGAGATGATCTGGCAAAAGAACTTGAGAAGGACAAGCATGATTGGAAGAAGCCATTTGAGGCTTGAACAAGACTTGAAGAGTTTGGCAACGTTGACCTTTAGAAGACCAAACCCCTGTTATATACCTACATTAGATGCGACGATTGTGAGCTGTCATTTGTTTGATGTTTTTCGACAGCCACAACAAAATTCTGTCTTTTCAAAACTTTTGTTTGTATTCCTCTCTCTTGATCTCTCTTATCTCACCCCAAACCCATGGACCCAATAGATGATGAATGGAGATGAGCTTGTATTTTCTGGACCAATGAGTCAATTGGAGACAGACTGATGGATTCAGAACATGGAGGATCATATGGAGAACAACCCTATAGTCGGAAAGGATATGGCCCAGCATGCTCTTCAATGCTTTGAAAGAGGTGCTGCTACTTGGTGGAGGATGTACCAAACCATCAATGGATGGCAAGGAGTAACCACTTGGAAAGAATTTAAGTTGACTTTGCTAAAGTCTCAGTTTGTGTCCCAGAAGTTGAAGCCTTATGGAAAAGACATGAAGAAACCTTGTGCATGCAAGATTTGTGGAGAAATCGGACACAACCATAAAGAACACAAGGATGAATGCCCTAATTGTGAAGGAAGTCACCCAGCTGAAGAATGCCCAACTAGGCAGATCACTTGTTTCTTGTGTGAAGGGACTACCCACTATCCTGCTCAGTGTCACATTTACCCCATGGTACAAAGAACCATCCAACAGAAGGAAGAAGCAATGAAAGGAGCTCTTATGGAAAGTTTATAAGAACCTGTGATGAAGAAAGAGGTGGAGGACACACCCAAAGAAGAACCAATTAAACCCTACACCAAGTCTTGCTATTCATGTGGAGAAGAAGGACACATCTCCCAGAATTGTATGAATGGGGATCTAGTAGAATTCCCGGCTGAGGAAGTAGAGTATGACCCACAGGAAATAGAAGCCCTGATTGGAATGGAAAAGTCCAGAAAGAGAAGTAGATTGGATTCCAGGAAGGATCTGAGTCATGTCACCTGTTATGGGTGCAAGGAGTCAGGGCACTACCTCAACAAATGCCCAAAAAGGAAACCTCGATACTTGTCAGAAGTAATATGTTTTAGTTGTAATAAAGCAGGGCATTTTGCCAGAGATTGTCCGAAGGAGAAGGAGACTTGTGATAAGTAGTAGAGTTTGTACCAGAAGAAATATAGTCATAGTAGTGAGGACATTTTCCTTTATATTGAGGTGTTGAGTTGAGGCATGTAATGGAAAAACAGGAGATTGTAATAATTTGAGAATCAATAAAGTTAGCAGTGTTGGTACTGATTTGGATTTTATGAGTTACTCTATGAGGAAAGATGTTGACCATTTTTGAGGATATGAGAAATATGGTCTATAAAATATTGGAGCATTTTAAGGGTGGTAGTACCCTGTAAGAACCGTTGACCCCTGGAAAAGATAAGCATACTCCACTGAGTGGATTTCGGACAAAATGAATACGAGTTTTGTCTCGATATGTGTGATGCCCCAAGAGTATGTGGGATGAAGTTGGATACCGTCAGTTGTTTGGACCAAATGTGATCAAGGAGTCAGAAGAGAATGTTAAGTTAATTCCAGATAGACTGAAGGTAGCTCAGTCCAGGCAGAGGTAGTCTATGAAATTGGAGACAAGAGCATGTCTTCGTGTGTCCCCTCTGCGAGGAGTTAAACGAATTGGAGTTAAGGGAAAGTTAGCCCCGAGATTTGTAGGACCATACCGAGTTTTGGAGCGTATGAGAGAAGTGGCCAACAAGTTGGAGTCACCCGAAGGACTGTCAGGAGTTCATGATGTGTTTCACATTTCCCAGTTGGAGGAGTGCCATGCAGAGATGGCCAATATTCCCATGTAAGGACGCTTGACCCTGGAAAGGATAATGATGTTCCACGAAGTAGAGTATGGACTTCATAAGTATAAGTTTTTACCTCGGTATGTGGGAAATCCCACGAGGATGAAGAGATGAAGTACTATTGGATATAAAGGAGGTATGATGTTGGAGCAATCGCAACCCCATGACAAGTCTGAGTACTCACGTCTTAGTTTGGTGCCAATAGAAGGAAGGAAGACAATACAATTGGATGGATTTAAGAATACTAGGAAGTTGGAAGTTGGACTAATGATCAGTTGCCCGAAGATGAGTTCAAGGATTACAAGTGAGGAGATGGGCTCTAACCCACAGGCTCCAGAACCTGCCAAGAAGAAAGCACATTCTTGCTGAAGGAAGGACCCTGGAAGAGGATATACCTTTACCGATAGACAATCTTATAGGAGTAACGCAAAACCTGAGAGTTGTGAAGGAACGATAGATGTTTGTCTGGCTTGCAGAATCAATGGATTATTCCGAACTTGGTTCGTCGACAAGAGAAATTCTGCAATGCTTGTGAGGATGACCGAGTGTTAGAATGCGAGATTCGCTAAACCGTATACAAGGTAATGATTTGGGTGCGGGATGGATTGATCACCATACCGACTTACTCTTATTATTCGCCTTGATATATGGGATGGTAAATCTGAGTGACTTACCTATGGTAGAGAGACGACGATCAAAACTCTGTTTAAACCTTAGAATGGTATAAGTATTTTTTCCCTTGTACACGGCAGTTGTTGCCAACCGTAGGTTATACGGTGAGGATCAACCCAGACCCATTTCCTGCAGGAGAAACCACAAATTGTTGACCACCATGAGATAGCGATAGTTGTTTATTTTTGGCGCCAGACCCGTCAGCTAAGAAGACCCAATCTCGGAATAACCTTACCAAGAGGAAAGGACAGAAGAATTGAGGAAAAGGTTATGCCACTACCGGAAGAGCCAGAGAAGAAATTTTCCAAGGATTTGAGAAGACAGACACTGTTAACAATATGGATGAAGTATATGAGTTTCGATGGAACCGTAACAATGATTCTAAGGGTGGTAGCACCCCAGACACCGTGTGATGATCGATGGATTTTGAGAAGACCCCCAAACCCTAACCTTTTCTTGCTAGCCTCTCCGAATCTCGAGGACGAGATTCCTTTTAAGGGTGGTAGGTTTGTAACATCCCAAATTTTCAATTTGGAATGTTATACATTAGATCATCATGCATATCTTATTTTCTTGCATTTTGGTCGATCCTAGAAATTTCACGCAACTCAAGGACCTTCGGAGAGAGTTGGAGATTTCGTTATTTTCATATTTGAGAGTTTTCTCAAATTTGAAAAGAGGATCATTTGATTTATTTATTTCATCTTCAATTATTTTTCCGATATCAAATTATGAGAGAGGGAATAATATGACTTTCCCAAAATATAGGAAAAATGAAGATTTAATAAATAGATCGAATTTCGTTTTCCGGTGTTTGTTTGTTTTTCTTTGGATAGGGAAAAATGCGCGTTTTCGAAAATTGCATTTTAGGTCCGGAGAAAAGTTCATTTTCTTCGACTCATTTTTAGGAGTCGTGGAATATTTACTTTAGATTTTTCGGAGTTCGTTTAGTTAGTTTTCTTTTGTTTTTCTGCACACGAAATCAGTTAAAAAAAAAACTCCCGCAGGCCAGCCGGGCCAAGGCCCAGCCAGCCGCCGCTGCGGCCCAGCCCCTAGCCGCGCGTGCGCCAGCGCCAGCGCCAGGCGAGGCAGCCGCCGCCTCTTGCCTCTTAGCCGAGTCCTAGAAGGACTCTAGGCTAGCCCCTTTTCCTTTGTTTCGTTTTCCTTTTTCCTTCTCTTTATCTTGTCCCCTACCCCAAGTAATCTCTCCCCTCTCCTATATAAATACCCCCATAGACCCCCCTCTCCTCACACCAAAAACCCAAACCCCCTCTCCTCCCCAAACCGCGCCCCACCCCGCGCCTCTCACCCGCCGCCGCCGCCCCTATAGCGCCGCCGCCGCCGCCCTAGCACGCCGCCGTCGCCACCGTTCGCCCCGCCTCGCTGGAGGTTGCCCCGCGCCTCTCTTTTTCTTCCCCGCGGTTCGGTTCTTTTAAAAGAAACCGTTCCGGTTTTCTTTTCCGGTTTTTCTCTCCGATTCTTCGTTTCGGTTTCTTTTCTGAAACCCTAGATTGGTTTTCGTTCTTCTTTCGGACCGTTCGTCTCAACGAACGTGATCACCGATCTTTTTCCCGGTTAACGACGCCCGATCGTTTAACCGTTCGTCTCTTTCTTTTTGTCGGATTTATTCCGCGATCGTGATCTCAGATCCGATCTTCATTCTAGTTTATCTTCTCGCCCGTTTATTCGGAATCAGGTGATTCAAGCGCCTGGAGTTTCGTCTCGAAACCGCCATTCCGTCTAATCAACTTGAACAAGATTTTGCCCCGGTAAAATTTGACCTAGTTCCACTTGCTAGAACCGAGTTGTTTTTTTTCTGCCGTTTGTTTTCCGTTTCTTTGTTCGGTTCGTTCTTTCTTTGCAACCGGAGTTCTTAAGTTGAACTATCTGGTTCGTTCTCTTGTTCGAGTTTTACCTGTGCATTAGATGAGTACTTATTGTGTGGTTACTGTTGCTTGCTTACGATAGATTGACCGGAGTGTGACGAGTAGATCTATCAAGAGTTTTGAGTGCGAATCATCTTCATCAACCTTGCAGGCAAGTAACACTTTGATCATACCTTTTCTACAACCCATGTTTTATTGCATTAGATCAATCCTCTCACATTGCATGATTAGGATCTAATTAAATTGTGGGATGGGAAGTAGATGAGGTAGTACCTATTACCTGTTTATTATGAAACCTTTGGGAGTTACTTCTACGTTTGCTTATTATGCCATGCTATGCTAGTAGACGTGGATTGGGTGAGTGATTTTCCATGACAGATGTGAGTTGATAATTTTAATGGTTTATCTAAGGTGGCAACTTAAACACACATCTGGGTGGATTGAGGCACCTGATGTCTATCAGGACTTGCCTGTTTTATTTTGGACCGCCACCCAGGCTCAAAGGGATCATAAGATCTTTCATGCTAGAAACTTCCGTGTGCAGCCACAAGCCATTATGGGCTCTGGCATAGTTGACTAAGTTGTGCGAACTCTTACAGTGGTAGACTAGCAGATGTAGGGGATGTAGGTGTACCGGTCTACCCGATCGTAAGGTGCTAGCGCTTCTGAAAGGCTATGTCTCAGTCATCCGTTTCTCAAACACCCTGTAGTGCGAGAAACCAAACGGAGGCGATCGAGTCTTGTGGGGGAAAGTGCGCAAACCTCTGCAGAGTGTACAAACTAATCATGATTAGCCGTGTCCCCGGTTATGGACATCTTGAGTATCTAGCTCTTGGATTATCCTGTTGATCTCATCACGTTACTTTAAATGAATATTGTTGGTTTTAATGACGTTACTTAATTGGGATTGAGAATGCTGTCAACCATTCTCAATGTTCAACAACCACCATGATAGTTAATTAAAATGTATTCCTTTGCAGTAGGGAAAAATTGGCTTTACGCAAAAACCTTATAACCATAGAGCTTTTCCACCAGCCAAATATGCATGTAGTGATAGCCATTGTTCATCATTCTCTATGGTGTGAATTTGCCAGTACATTCAATGTACTGACCCGTTTCGGGCTGCAACGTCTTATGTTGCAGGTTTCTTACGACGAGTAAGTGATACGTTAGGGTTACGATTTCTACACTCAACTTTGCCGTTGGTGTTGATGGGAATCCACAACCTTGTTGCTTCCGCTATTTGGATTGAGGTAATAGTATTTACGTTACTTTATACATGTGATTTACCTCTGTTATAAATCCTTCGAGTACTGTGTGTGTCAGCATACCGATCCAGGGATGACACCTAAGCACAGAGACTTGATCCATTCGGGTCAGGTCGCTACACATATCATATGGCGGTTTACATCTACGGGCCCTAATCACCATTGGGCCCTGGGCCTTCATGTTAGATCTCCTCTTTAAAGCACCATCCCTTTTATCTTCATGGGCTTCAAATATGACTAACTCCTTGTGAACATAACCCGACCCCTCATGGCCAGTTTATACTTAATAGTAATATCCCCAACATTAGGCCCCAGATTGATTTGAAATTGTTCATGTCAATCTTCACTACTTAGAAAAATTCCTCCTTTTGCACCTTCGCAGATATCTTGTAAACCGCCGTGACGTCATCCTCCAGATTTGCAGTAAACTGCCATGACATCACCTGTTCATTAAAGCCGAAGATACCCGTTATTAATAAGCATCCAACAATCGAGGCGACAACCTTGTTATATATCCATTTTTTGGCTCCTCGATTCTCGCCCCTGTCGCTTATCTCTTCGCCTTATAAATAGAGCTGGGGATCCCTTTCTTAATCTGTCAACCTCTTAATCCGTCCGATTCAAATTATCAGGGAACGCTTCATTCATCATCTGGCGAGTCGACGACTGATACTTCTCCAACGTATCTATAATTTTTTATTGTTCCATGCTATATTATATTATGTTTTGGACATTATTGGGCTTTATTATACACTTTTATATTATTTTTGGGACTAACCTATTAACCGGAGGCCCAGCCCAGAATTGTTGTTTTTTGCCTATTTAAGAGTTTCGCAGAAAAAGAATATCAAACGGAGTCCAAACGACGTACTTGTTCCTCCTATATATACCTACGTACCCCCAAACTACCAGATACAGAGCCAAAAACCTAATTCCACCACCGCAACCTTCTGTACCCGTGAGATCCCATCTTGGGGCCTTTTCTGGAGATCTGTCGGAGGGGGCATCGATCACGGAGGGCTTCTACATCAACACCATAGCCTCTGCGATGATGTGTGAGTAGTTTACCTCAGACCTTTGGGTCCATAGTTATTAGCTAGATGGCTTCTTCTCTCTCTTTGGATCTCAATACAAAGTTCTCCATGATTCTCGTGGAGATCTATTCGATGTAATCTTATTTTGCGGTGTGTTTGTTGAGACCGATGAATTGTGGGTTTATGTTCAAGTTTATCTATGAACAATATTTGAATCTTCTCTGAATTCTTTTATGTATGATTAGTTATCTTTGCAAGTCTCTTCGAATTATCAGTTTGGTTTGGCCTACTAGATTGATCTTTCTTGCAATGGGAGAAGTGCTTAGCTTTGGGTTCAATCCTGCGGTGTCCTTTCCCAGTGACAGTAGGGCAGCAAGGCACGTATTGTATTGTCGCCATCGAGGATAAAAAGATGAGGTTTATATCATATTGCAAGAGTTGATCCCTCTACATCATGTCATCTTATTTAAAGCGTTACTCTATTCTTTTGAACTTAATACTCTAGATGCATGTTGGATAGCGGTCGATGTGTGGAGTAATAGTGGTAGATGCAGGCAGGAGTCGGTCTACTTGTCTCGGATGTGATGCCATATACATGATCATACCTAGATATTCTCATAACTATGCTCAATTTTGTCAATTGCTCAATAGTAATTTGTTTACCCACCGTAATACTTATGCTCTCGAGAGAAGCCACTAGTGAAACCTATGCCCCCCGGGTCTATTTTCCATCATATTAATCTTCCGTCAACAAGAAATTTCTTGCGCTGTTTTTATTTCGTTGTATTTACTTTGCATCTTTATCATAAAAATACCAAAAATATTATCTTATCCTATCTATCAGATCTCACTTTTGTAAGTGACAGTGAAGGGATTGACAACCCCTTTATTGCACTGGTTGCGAGGATTTTATTTGTTTGTGTAGGTGCGAGGGACTCGTGTGTGGCCTCCTACTGGATTAATACCTTGGTTCTCAAAAATTGAGAGAAATACTTACGCTACTTTGTTGCATCACCCTTTCCTCTTCAAGGGAAAACCAACGCAGTGCTCAAGAGGTAGCAAGAAGGATTTCTAGCGCCGTTGCCGGGGAGTCTGCGTAAAAGTCAACATACCAAGTACCCATCACAAACCCTTATCTCCCGCATTACATTATTTTCCATTTGCCACTTGTTTTTCTCTCCCCCACTTCACCCTTGCCGTTTTATTTTCCCCCTCTCTCCGTCCTCCTTCTCTTTCCCTATTTGCCTCTTTTTTGCCCGTTTCTTGTTTGCTTGTGTGTTGGATTGCTTGCCTGTCATGATGACTCGAGATAATACCAATTTGTGTGACTTTACTAATACCGACAACAATGATTTTATTAGAACTCCGATTGCTTCTCTTACCGATGCTGAATCTTGTGAAATTAATGCTGCTTTGCTGAATCTTGTCATGAAAGATCTGTTTTCTGGCCTTCCTAGTGAAGGTGCCGCTACCCATCTAAACAACTTTGTTGATTTGTGTGATATGCAAAAGAACAAAGATATGGATAATGATATTGTTAAATTGAAGCTATTCCCATTTTCGCTTAGAGATCGTGCTAAAGCTTGGTTTTCGTCTCTGCCTAAAAATACTATTGATTCATGGAATAAGTGGAAAGATGCTTTTATCTCTAAGTATTTTCCTCCCGCTAAGATCATCTCTCTTAGAAACGATATTATGAATTTTAAGCAACTTGATCATGAACATCTTGCACAATCTTGGGAGAGGATGAAATTAACGATATGTAATTGCCCTACACATGGTTTGAATTTGTGGATGATTATACAAATTTTTTATGCCGGATTGAATTTTGCTTCTAAGAATCTTTTAGATTCTGCCACGGGAGGCACTTTCATGGAAATCACTTTAGGAGAAGCTACTAAACTCCTAGATAATATTATGGTTAATTATTCTCAATGGCACACTGAAAGATCTACTAATGAGAAAGTGCATGCAATAGAAGAAATTAATGTTTTGAGTGGAAAGATGGATGAACTTATGAAATTATTTGCTAATAAAAGTGTTTCTTCTGATCCTAATGATATGCCTTTGTCTACATTTATTGAGAATAATAATGAATCTATGGATGTGAATTTTGTTGGTTGGAATAATTTTGGCAACAATGCATATAGAGGAAACTTTAATCCTAGGCCGTATCCTAGTAATTACTCTAATAATTATGGTAATTCCTACAACAATTCTTATGGAAATTTTAATAAGATTCCCTCTGAATTTGAGACTAGTGTTAAGGAGTTTAAGAATTCGCAAAAGAATTTCAATGATTTGCTTGAAGAAAAATTGCTTAAAGTTGATGAATTGCCTAGGAACGTTGATAGAATTTCTATTGATGTTGATTCTTTGAAACTTAGATCTATTCCACCTAAGCATGATATCAATGGGTCTCTCAAGGCCATGAGAATTTCCATTGATGAGTGCAAAGAAAGAACCGCTAGGATGCGTGCTAAGAAAGATTGTTTTGTGAAAGCGTGTTCTTCTAGTTTTTATGAAAATAAAGATGAAGATCTAAAAGTTATTGATGTGTCCCCTATTAAATCTTTATTTTGCAATATGATTCTTGATAATAATGGGACTGAATATGATCCACCTTTACCTAGAAGGCGTTCCAAAAATTCAGAGTTTTTATATCTTGATGCATAAATTGGTAAAAGTGGGATTGAAGAGATCAAAACCTTAGATATTAATGAACCCACTATCTTGGATTTCAAGGATTTTAATTATGATAATTGCTCTTTGATAGATTGTATTTCCTTGTTGCAATTCGTGCTAAATTATCCTCATGCTTATTGTCAAAATAAAGCTTTTACTAAACATATCGTTGATGCTTTGATGCAATCTTATGAAGAAAAACTTGAGTTGGAAGTTTCTATCCCTAGAAAACTCTATGATGGGTGGGAACCTACTATTAAAATTAAAATTAAAGAGCACAAATGCTATTCATTGTGTGATTTGAGTGGTAGTGTTTCCACGATTCCAAAGACTTTGTGTGATTTGCTAGGTTTCCGTGATTTTGATTATTGCTCTTTAAACTTGCACCTTGCGGATTCCACCATTAAGAAACCTATGGGAAGAATTAATGATGTTCTTATTGTTTCAAATAGGAATTATGTGCCCGTAGATTTTATTGTTCTTGATATAGATTTCAATCCTTCATGTCCTATTATTCTTGGTAGACCTTTCCTTACAACGATTAGTGCAATTATTGATATGAAGGAAGGGAATATTAGATTCCAATTTCCGTTAAGGAAAGGCATGGGACACTTCCCTAGAAAGAAAATAAAATTACCTTATGAATCTATTATGAGAGCCACTTATGGATTGACTACCAAAGATGGCAATACCCAGATCTATCTTCGCTTTTATGCCTAGCTAGGGGCGTTAAACGATAGCGCTTGTTGGGAGAAAACCCAATTTTATTTTTATTCCTTGCTCTTTGCTCCTGTTTAGTAATAAATAATTTATCTAGCCTCTGTTTTGGTTGTGTTTTTTATGTTTCAATTAGTGTTTGTGCCAAGTAGAACCGTTGGAAGTCCGGGGGAAAGTCTTTGTGATCTTGCTGTAAAAAGCATAAACTTTAGCGCTCACGAGAATTGCTGCCATTTTTATTT
Source organism: Triticum urartu (assembly GCF_003073215.2). Taxonomy (NCBI): domain Eukaryota; kingdom Viridiplantae; phylum Streptophyta; class Magnoliopsida; order Poales; family Poaceae; genus Triticum; species Triticum urartu. The sequence goes on along the minus strand of NC_053025.1, from coordinate 364,754,457 downwards.
GGAAAGTGATATTTGGTTAATTCTTTTTGAATATGATTAATAGATAAATTCCTAACTTCCAGCAATTTATTTTAAAATTCTTGGAGTTCAAGAAGTTTGCATTAGCTACGGATTACTACAGACTATTCTGTTTTTGACAGATTCTGTTTTTCATGTGTTGTTTGCTTATTTTGATGAATCTATGGATAGTAACATAGTTTATAAACCATAGAGAAGTTGGAATACAGTAGGTTTAACACCAATATAAATAATTATGAGTTCATTATAGTACCTTGAAGTGCTGTTTTGTTTTCTTTCGCTAACAGAGCTCACGAGATTTTCTACTTTAAGTTTTGTGTTGTGAAGTTTTCAAGTTTTGGGTAAAAGATTTGATGGATTATGGAACACGGAGTGGCAAGAGACTAAGCTTGGGGATGCCCATGGCACCCCAAGATAATCTAAGGACACCTAAAAGCCAAAGCTTGGGGATGCCCCGGAAGGCATCCCCTCTTTCGTCTACTTCCATCGGTAACTTTACTTGGAGCTATATTTTTATTCACCACATGATATTTGTTTTGCTTGGAGCGTCTTGTATTATTTGAGTCTTTATTTGTTAGTTTGCCACAATCATCTTTGCTGTACACACCTTTGAGAGAAACACACATGATTCGGAATTTATTAGAATACTCTATGCGCTTCACTTACATCTTTTGAGCTATATAGTTTTTGCTCTAGTGCTTCACTTATATCTTTTAGAGCACGGTGGTTGATATGTCCATTTTGCATCATGCTTTTATATCGATATTTATTGCATTATGGGTTGTTATTACACATTATGTCACAATACTTATGCCTATTCTCTCTTATTTTACAAGGTTTGCATAAAGAGGGAGAATGCCGGCAGCTGGGATTCTGGGCTGGAAAAGGAGCAAATATTAGAGACCTATTCTGCACAGCTCCAAAAGTCCTGAAACTTCACGGAAGTCATTTTCAGAATATATAAAAAATACTGAGTGCAAGAACTTCCGGAGGGGGGCCACACCCTGCCCACGAGGGTGGGGGCGCGCCCTACCCCCTGGGCGCGCCCCCTACCTCGTGGGCCCCCCTGGTGTCCCTCCGATGCCCATCTTCTGCTATATGGAGTCTTTCGATGAGAAAAAAATCTTAATCAAGCTTTCGGGACGAGACTTCGCCGCCACGAGGCAGAACCTTGCCAGAACCAATCTAGGGCTCTAGCGGAGCTGTTCTGCCAGGGACACTTCCCTCCGGGAGGGGGAAATCATCGCCATCGTCACCACCAACGATCCTCTCATCGGGACGGGGTCGATCTCCATCAACATCTTCACCAGCACCATCTCCTCTCAAACCCTAGTTCATCTCTTGTATCCAATTCTTGTCTCCAAGTCTGGGATTGGTACCTGTGGGTTGCTAGTAGTGTTGATTACTCCTTGTAGTTGATGCTAGTTGGTTTATTTGGTGGAAGATCATATTGTTAAGATCATATATGCATATTAATACCCCTATGTTTATGAACATGAATATGCTTTGAGAGTAGTTACGTTTGTTCCTGAGGACATGGGAGAAGTCTTGCTATTAGTAGTCATGTGAATTTGGTATTCGTTCGATATTTTTATGAGATGTATGTTGTCTCTCCTCTAGTGGTGTTATGTGAACGTCTACTACATGACACTTCACCATTATTTGGGTCTAGAGGAAGGCATTCGGAAGTAATAAGTAGACGATGGGTTGCTAGAGTGACAGAAGCATAAACCCTAGTTTATGCGTTGCTTCATAAGGGGCTGATTTGGATCCACATGTTTCATGCTATAGTTAGGTTTACCTTACTACTTTTGTTGTAGTTGCGGATGCTTGCAATAGAGGTTAATCATAAGTGGGATGCTTTTCCAAGTAAGGACAGCACCCAAGCACCGGCCCACCCACATATCAGATTATCAAAGTACCGAACGCGAATCATATGATCGTGATGAAACCTAGCTTGACGATAATTCCCATGTGTCCTCGGGAGCGCTTTTCTCTATAGAAGAATTTGTCCAGGCTTGTCCTTTGCTACAAAAAGGATTGGGCCACCTTGCTGCACCTTATTTACTTTTGTTACTTATTGCTCGTTACAAATTATCTTATCACAAAACTATCTGTCACCTATAATTTCAGTGTTTGCCGAGAATACCTTGCTGAAAACCGCTTATCATTTCCTTCTGCTCCTCGTTGGGTTCGACACTCTTACTTATCAAAAGGACTACGATAGATCCCCTATACTTGTGGGTCATCAAGACTCTTTTCTAGCGCCGTTGCCGAGGAGTGAAGCGCCTTTGGTAGGTGGAATTTGGTAAGGAAAAATTTATATAGTGTGCTGAAATTTACTATCACTTGTTGCTATGGAAAGTAATCCTCTGAGGGGCTTGTTCGAGGTATCTTCACCCCGACCAGTAGAGCAAAGAGTTGCTCCTCAACCTACTGAATCTACTGAAAATGAAAATGTCTACTTTGAGATTCCTTCGGGTATGATAGAAAAATTGCTAGCTAAACCTTTTGCAGGAGATGGAACATTACTTCTCGATGAGCACCTAATGTATGTGGATGAAGTTTCTGGATTATTTAAGCTTGCAGGTATGCCCGATGATGTTATCAAGAACAAGGTATTCCCTTTATCTTTGGAGGGAGACGCATTGACATGGTATAGGCTATGTGATGATATGGGATCATGGAACTACAAACGATCGAAATTGGAATTTCATAAGAAGTTTTATCCTATGCATCTTGTTCATCGTGATCGTAATTATATATATAATATTTTGCCTCGCAAAGGAGAAAGCATCACTCAAGCTTGGGGGAGGCTTAAGTCAATGTTATATTCATGCCCCAATCATGAGCTCTCAAGAGAAATGATTATTCAAAAATTTTATGCCCGGCTTTCTGATAATAATCGCACTATGCTCGATACTTCTTGTGCTGGCTCTTTTATGATGAAGACTATTGAATTCAAATGGGATTTATTGGAAAGAATTAAACGCAACTCTGAAGATTGGGACCTCGACGATGGTAAGAAGTTAGGTATGACACCTAAGTTTGATTGTGTTAAATCTTTTCTGGATACCGATGTTTTCCATAAATTTAGCACTAAATATGGACTTGACTCTGAAATAGTAGCTTCTTTCTGTGAATCTTTTGCTACTCATGTTGATATCCCTAGGGAGAAGTGGTTTAAATATCATCCTCCCATAGAAGTAAAAGTAGCTGCACCTATTAAAGTTGAAGAAAAGACTGTCACTTATAATGATCCTATTGTTCCTGCTGCTTGTGTTGAGAAACCACCTTTTCCTGTTAGGATAAAAGATCATGCTAAAGCTTCAACTGTGGTTCGTAAAAGCAATATTAGAACCTATACACCTCCTGATCAAATTAAAGTTGAACCTAATATTGCTATTGTTAAAGATCTCTTTTCTGATAATATTGATGGGCATGTTATTCATTTCTGTGATGAGACTGCTAGAATTGCTAAACCTTGTAATAAAGATAAACATAGACCCGTGGTAGGTATGCCTGTTATTTCTGTTAAAATAGGAGATCATTGTTATCATGGCTTATGTGATATGGGTGCTAGTGCTAGTGCTATACCTCATGACTTATACAAAGAAATTATGCATGATATTGCACCTGCTGAGACAGAAGATATTGATGTCACAATTAAACTTGCCAATAGAGATACTATTTCACCAATTGGAATTGTTAGAGATGTTGAAGTCTTGTGTGGGAAAACTAAATATCCTGCTGATTTTCTTGTTCTTCGTTCCCCACAAGATAGATTTTGTCCCATTGTATTTGGTAGACCCTTCTTGAACACAGTTAATGCTAAGATAGATTGCGAAAAGGATGTTGTTACTATTGGTTTAGGTGATATGTCTCATGAGTTTAATTTCTCTAAATTTCATAGACAACACCGTGAAGAGGAATTGCCTCGTAAAGATGAAATTATTGGTCTTGTTTCTATTGCCGTGCCTCCTAGCGATCCTTTAGAACAATATTTGCTAGACCATGAAAATGACATGTTTACGAATGAAAGAAGGGAAATAGATGAAGTATTCTTTAAACAGGAACCCATCCTGAAACACAATTTTCCTGTTGAAATCCTAGGGGATCCTCCTCCACCCAAGGGTGATCCCGTGTTTGAGCTCAAACCGTTACCTGATACTCTTAAATATGCTTATATTTATGAGAAAAAGATATATCCTGTTATTATTAGTGCTAACCTTTCAGAGCATGAAGAAGAGAGATTATTGAAAACTCTGAAGAAGCATCGTGCTGCTATTGGATATACTCTCGATGATCTTAAGGGCATTAGTCCCACACTATGTCAACACAAAATAAATTTGGAGAAAGATGCCAAACTAGTTCGTGATCACCAACGACGGCTGAATCCTAAGATGAAAGAAGTGCTAAGAAAGGAAATACTAAAGCTCCTTGAGGCAGGTATAATTTATCCCGTTGCTGACAGTCAGTGGGTAAGTCCTGTCCATTGTGTCCCTAAAAAGGGAGGTATTACTTTTGTTCCTAATGATAAAGATGAATTGATTCCGCAAAAAAGAGAGAAAAAGAGAGAAGGGACAATGTTACTATCCTTTTACCACACTTGTGCTTCAAAGTAGCACCATGATCTTCATGATAGAGAGTCTCCTATGATATCACTTTCATATACTAGTGGGAATTTTTCATTATAGAACTTGGCTTCTATATTCCAATGATGGGCTTCCTCAAAATGCCCTAGGTCTTCGTGAGCAAGCGAGTTGGATGCACACCCACTTAGTTCCTTTTGTTGAGCTTTCATATACTTATAGCTCTAGTGCATCCGTTGCATGGCAATCCCTACTCACTCACATTGATATCTATTAATGGGCAACTCCATAGCCCGTTGATGCGTCTAGTTGATGTGAGCCTATCTTCTCCTTTTTTTGTCTTCTCCACAACCACCATTCTATTCCACATATAGTGCTATGTCCATGGCTCACGCTCATGTATTGCGTGAAGATTGAAAAGGTTTGAGAACACCAAAAGTATGAAACCATTTATTGGCTTGTCATCGGGGTTGTGCATGATTTGAATACTTTATCTGGTGAAGATAGAGCATAGGCAGACTATATGATTTTGTAGGGATAACTTTCTTTGGCCATGTTATTTTGAGAAGACATAATTGCTTAGTTAGTATGCTTGAAGTATTATTATTTTTATGTCAATATTAAACTTTTGTATTGAATCTTTCGGATCTGGATATTCATATTACAGATAAGAGAATTACATTGAAATTATGCCAAGTAGCATTCCACATCAAAAATTCTGTTTTTATCATTTACCTACTCGAGGACGAGTAGGAATTAAGCTTGGGGATGCTTGATACGTCTCCAACGTATCTATAATTTTTGATTGTTCCATGCTATATTATATTCTATTTTGGACATTATTGGGCTTTATTATACACTTTTTAATTATTTTTGGGACTAACCTATTAACCGGAGGCCCAGCCCAGAATTGTTGTTTTTTGCCTATTTTAGAGTTTCGCAGAAAAAGAATATCAAACGGAGTCCAAACGGAATGAAACCTTCAGGAACGTGATTTTTGAAACAAACGTGATCCAGAGGACTTGGACCCTACGTCAAGAAAGCAACCAGGAAGGCACAAGGTAGGGGGCGCGCCTACCCCCCCAGGCACGCCCTCCACCCTCGTGGGGGCACACGTTTATCCACCTACGTACTTCTTCCTCCTATATATACCTACGTACCCCCAAACTACCAGATACGGAGCCAAAAACCTAATTCCTCCGCCGCAACCTTCTGTACCCGTGAGATCCCATCTTGGGGCCTTTTCCGGAGCTCCGCCGGAGGGGGCATCGATCATGGAGGGCTTCTACATCAACACCATAGCCTCTCCGATGATGTGTGAGTAGTTTACCTCAGACCTTCGGGTCCATAGTTATTAGCTACATGGCTTCTTCTCTCTCTCTGGATCTCAATACAAAGTTCTCCATGATTCTCGGGGAGATCTATTCGATGTAATCTTCTTTTGCAGTGTGTTTGTTGAGACCGATGAATTGTGGGTTTATGATCAAGTTTATCTATGAACAATATTTGATTCTTCTCTGAATTCTTTTATGTATGATTGTTTATCTTTGCAAGTCTCTTCGAATTATCATTTTGATCTGGCCTACTAGATTTATCTTTCTTGCAATGGGAGAAGTGATTAGCTTTGGTTTCAATCTTGCGATGTCCTTTTCCAGTGACAGTAGGGGCAGCAAGGCACGTATTCTGTAGTTGCCATCGAGGATAACAAGATGGGGTTTATATCATATTGCATGAGTTTATCCCTCTACATCATGTCATCTTACTTAAAGCGTTAGTCTGTTCTTTTGAACTTAATACTCTAGATGCGTGCTGGATAGCCGTCGATGTGTGGAATAATAGTAGTAGATGCAGGCAGGAGTCGGTCTACTTGTCTCGGACGTGATGCCTATCTACATGATCATACCTAGATTTTCTCATAACTATGCTCAATTCTATCAATTGCTCAACAGTAATTTTTTTACCCACCGTAATACTTATGCTCTCGAGAGAAGCCACTAGTGAAACCTATGGCCCCCGGGTCTATTTTCCATCATATTAATCTTTCGTCAACAAGATATTTCTTACGCTGTTTTTATTTCAGTTTATTTACTTTGCATCTTTATCATAAAAATACCAAAAAATATTATCTTATGCTATCTATCAGACCTCACTTTCGTAAGTGACCATGAAGGGATTGACAACCCCTTTATCGCGTTGGTTGCGAGGATTCTATTTGTTTGTGTAGGTGCGAGGGACTCGTGCGTGGCCTCCTACTGGATTGATACCTTGGTTCTCAAAAACTGAGGGAAATACTTACGCTATTTTGTTGCATCACCCTTTCCTCTTCAAGGGAAAACCAACGCAGTGCTCAAGAGGTAGCAACGGCCACACAACTCCATCCTCTTAAGACAGGTGCTGGGTAAGTATTTTAACTCAATCTTTTGACGCTTTATACTTGCATGCTATATTAACCCTTGCATCTTTCTCCTTTCAGAGCCAAGGCTAGACCCAGCAAGAAGGCTTGGGCGAATAAACCGTCTGACGACCATGTGGTTGTTGAACCGAAGAAAACTCGAGAACAGGAAGGTCCAAATGCTGAAGCCATGTTTGATGAACTGCCCCCTCAAGATCATGGTTTTGATGAACAAGTAGAAGTTGAAACAGCAGACCATGCTGATAAATCGACGAGCCCGGTCCGTATTGATGATGGACCGTCTAGTCCGGTTAAGGCTACTGATATCCCGTCAACTCTAGTGAAGGCTACCGGTGACAAGGAAGATGATGTTATCATCACTAGCGTTGGCCAGACCTCCCCTGGTAACCCTGTTGCATTATCAAAGAATAGCTCCAAGGAGGAACGTTCTGCTATGGAAAAAGGCAAATGGAGCACTGATTTATCAAGCTATGCTCACCTCAACGCCCAGGAACTCCATTCTGGTTTTTTAAACCATCTGTACACAAACCGTGACTACGAAGCCGGTTTAGTGAACCTGATGAAGGAGCGTTATGAGGTAATTACATAACCTTTTCTCTCTTAAGTCCAATTGTAAGTACTAACTCTAGTAGCCCCCCAATGGTCAATTTATGATGGCAATCAAAAACCGGGACTTTCTAATATCTCAACTCTGCATACTTATCCTCCAAGGGTCGGTTGATCCTTTTTAAAAAAGAACCAGTACTTTAGCATTGTAATCCTATAACATTTGCCTGTGTAGTCCCCAAGGGCCGGTTTATCTTTCCAAGGTGAATCGGGACTTTAACCACTGTTACTTTGAGCAGATGTACATTAGCCCCCAAGTGCCAAGAATAATGCTTGTATTACACTTGGGAGTTGAATTTTTTTCTGATAATGACGCAAATAGGCATTAGCCCCCACGTGCAGAGTGCATAACTTGTTATGTGGTTGGTACTTCAAATATATAGGGCCCACTGATGATATGTCTTTCCTTTATAGGCTGAGCTGAGCAAAAAGGACACCCAAACCGCTGATCTTCAAGAGATCATTAAATCTCAGCAAGCGGAGGCTTCTAAGGCCAAGGAGGAACTGACCAATGTCTTAACAGCCATGGAGAAGCTGAAGGAGACCTTTAAGAAGAAACAGGCAGATTGGGACACAAAGAAAGCCGCTTTCTTTAGCAAAGAGAGCCGAAGACGCAGAAGCAGCCCTTAACCGGTGGTCGAAAAACTGACCAGTTTAAAGCAGAAAATAAACACTATGAACTATGTTGTATTTGGTAAGTATCCTCATCTAATGTTTTTCAATTCATTTAATCTCATTAATTACCAGTTTACTGATGCTTGCAATGTCACAGGGACCCACATTACCCATCTGGGCTCTAACATGCGGATGAAGCTGAAGGCTGCCTATACTTTGATAGAGCAGTTATATTTCGGAGCCCAACGGGCTATTTGCACCGCTGCTCATAACAAGCCTCCTACAACATTAATAAAAGAAACTATTGAGAAACTGTCAATGTTGCCAGCCCGGTAGGATGAACTTAAAAGATCAACTTCAAGGTCAGGCGCGCTGACTGCGCTAATCCGGGCCAAGGCATGGATTCCAGAACTTGAACCGTTAGATATTGGCAAAGGCTATCCTGGCGTGAAGGAAGACGGTTCAGAATTTAACAATGATAATCTCCGAAGGCTGACAAGGGAAATTCGACCTTTAGCGAGATTGGCGGAAGAAACAGATCTCTCTCATTATCAACCGGTTTATGATGCTGATCAGAAAAGATATCGTGCGCCAACTTATGATGTAGATGATCTTTTTCTGCCAATTCGTAAGCACACTTATGCCCCGGACATTGATCCTTCCAACCTTATAAGTGAAGAAGCCGTGTTCCAAGCCTTACTGGAATCAATTGGGCAACCATTGATTTCCAGCCACTAGGTAGGGAGGAGGAAGATGCACCGACGCAAGATAATCCCCAATCTTCAAGTCGTCCTGGTGATGAATCCTAAACCGGAGGCCAGTTTAGCCTATCACAGCCTGCCACTCTTGCTGAAAAAATTATTCTGTGTGGGCATTAAAGCACCTTGTAATAGGCTAGTTCAAACACTTGTCTGTTATGCCATCGAGCGTACTTATTTTGCTTGACACCCATAACTTGCCATGCTTTTGGGATCTATTATATGCATAATCCGAAGTGGCTGTGTTGTGACTTGTTCCTGCATGCAAGAGATTGAAAGTGTCCTGGCGGTTTACTGCTGGACGGGTCATGATGCCCAAATATATAGCCTAGGTGTAGAGCCAAGGTTGTGTTTAAAAAACAACCAGATATAAAATAGATGATATTTGTTACATTGAACCACCTTGTTGGTTGACCAACTGTTGTTATAATAAGGGTGATAACATCAATCTGGAGTATTGTTGACTCCTTCCATGTTCGTCGGTTTACAATAAAACCGTACCGGGTTATGATAAACACCGGTTTATCCATATAATACTGGTGACTTTGTAGTCAAAGCCAGACCGGATCAATGAGTGCCGGATTATAACTGATCATGTACTGACAACTTAATGTTAACATCCACGCCGGGTTTTAATAAACACTTGTTTATCAGAAGATATTTATGAATCTTATCAAAGGAGAAAAAACTTTGCAAATAAAAAACATAAGAAAAATATGCAAGTCTTTTCATGGGCTGCCAGGCCCTAAATCGAGGCTTTTCATGGGCTGCCAGGCCACTGAGTTATACCATTTTTCAAGGCCTTTTAAGATGGACCTCAATCTTTAACCAATCATCGTTTTAACTTTGCCAAGTTCAAGGTCTATGAGATTGACTTGTCAAACATTCGATGGGTCATACCAGGTTTACCTGGACGGAGTGGCTTACTTAACAAGGCAGGATAACCCGGGGTTTTAGGTGAATTCACCTGGCTTCCAAGCCTGGCTTGATAGCCTATTGCAAAGGTGCAAACTCTTTGTTCTTTGAGAAGCAAAGAGCCACCAAGCAACATTTGAGTTGTGCTCGGTTTGTGCCTATGTTTGAGTTGTGCAGGTGCAACACTCTCTTTGGCCGCACATAATTTCCTTTTGGCCTTGAGCGTATCAAGAGGTGTAGCTATGGTGCTAATACAACCAAGCCCCCTAGTGATTTCCCTTTGGCCTTAAGACGATCAAGAGGCATACCTATGGTTCGAATACGACCAAGCCACCTAGTGATTTCCTTTTATAGACCCCTAATGTATAAGACGGATCAGTAGAACTCCGCTTTATAAACAAAATGCCTCCATGTAAACAGACATGATGTAAAACAACAGAGACCTCGCTTTAGCTGAGGCTCTGGTTTATTATATTGATCATTATATACATTGTCATAATTATGTACATAAGAAGAGCCTGTGGCTCAAGTATAGTAAGGCCGAATATGAGCTATATTCCACGGCCACTGGGTCTCCTCCTCCGATTTACTTGAGTCTTTGTGCTCTCGAACATCGATAAGGTAGTATGATCCATTGTGCAGATTTTTGCTGACCACAAAAGGTCCTTCCCAAGGTGGGATAACTTGTGCATATCAGTCTGATCCTGGATGAGCCGGAGCACCAGATCGCCTTCTTGAAAAGTTATGGTTTTAACCCGGCGGCTGTGATAACGTCGCAGATCTTGTTGATAAATCGCCGAACGTGCCACTGCAAGATCACGCTCCTCATCTAACAGGTCCAGTGAGTCCTGACGTGCTTTCTCATTATCATCTTCAACATAAGCCGCCACACGGGCGAGTCATGACAGATGTCACTAGGGAGAACTGCCTCTGCTCCGTAAACCATGAAGAAAGGCGTGTAACCCGTAGATCTGTTCGGTGTGGTGCTGATACTCCATAACACAGAAGGTAACTGCACCACCCAACAACCCGGCGTCCCCTTTAAAGGAACCATAAGCCGGGGTTTGATACCTCTCAAAATCTCTTGATTGGCCCTCTCTGCTTGACCATTAGATTGGGGGTGAGCCACTGATGACACGTCAATCCGGATGTGCTCACGTTGACAAAATTCTTCCATAGCACCCTTAGACAGATTAGTAGCATTATAAGTTATAACACTACTAGGGAAAAGGCTAGCAGCAGCGCGGGTTTTAGGTGTATCAGTAGTGCGGGGACCGGCGCTACTAATAAGACGCTACAGCTAACACGTAGCAGTAGCGCGTGCTCACCAGCGCTACTGCTACACAAGTGTAGCAGCAACGCGCTTCATGGAAGCTCGCTACTCTAATAGCTCTAGCGCGCTTTGCCTGGACGCGCTACTACTATCATGGCGCTGCTGCTAACTTTTCTCCACTCGCTACTTCTAATATTAGTATTTTTTGCTTTTTCTGCATATTTGTTTTGTATTTGAAAAGGCTTTTAGAAGAATCTTTAGCAGATACAAATGTCATCATGATACACATACCAATGGCTGCGAGACCACAAATGTAATCATAGCATAAACATACAAATAGTCTCATCATAATCATCATCCAACACAAAGTGGTATCTCGTCATCATCTCGAAAATAGCGATACATGCAAGTCTCGAATACTTGCAACTACAACGTCATCCATCTAAACAATGGTATATGCGAGAAGTGATAGAGGCTAAGGTGTCCCGATGTTTCGATGAGATGGTGGCTATCGTTTTCTGTGGGAGTTGACCTTGACGATCCGACTACGAACGTGCGAGACGTCGCGCCTTAGCAATCGCTAAACCAACTTCTGAGGGTTATTGACCACGCCGGAGCACGATCAACCTGACCACGAGGGTCTGTTTCCTGCGAGCAAACGAAGAACAAGCAAGAAACTGAGATTGCAATCTGGATATTGCGAATATAAGATGAAAGCTTTATTGATCAAGGTGGGGTTCTGTGACGTCTTGGTCTGGTCGTTGGACACAAACGAAGTACGCGAAGTTGCAGCTATGGCGAACTTTTAATCTAAACAAAACCCAAAGTCTAAACGACGCCCTAAGGGCTGTATATATGGAGGAAGAGGGGGGAATTTCGTGGCCCTTGAGGGTGGGGTCCGAAACCAACCCTAACTCTTGTTTCCCCACACATACGGACTCTAAAAATAGCCTATACTTAAGTATTTCGAAATTACATGGGCCTGGCCCATTAATAAGGTGACGCAGCACCTAGAATAGCCTATGGACGAATATTATGAAGTGGCATCTTGTATATTTCGTCCAAGGCTTCATGCACTCCTTATTGGCGGCTTCAAAGTCCTGAAATCATCACTTGTAACTCCGTTCTTGATCCCCTTGCGCATGCCATCAACTCCATGCGTGTTCTTGCTCCAATGTTCATCCTTCTCCAAGCTAGGCCCTTCATTTGAAAGCAAAACAAATGTATCCAATTTAGGCAGCATCATAATCTCATGAACATTAGAATCATTACCAAGAAACGAAAGTACCTGGTAATTTAATTGGCGTGCGCGAGCTCTAGTAATTGGTCCAGTATATGTAACAGTAGGGGCTGTGGGTGTAACAATGGTATTGATGTCCTCATCATCCTCCCCTTCTTGAAATGAAGTCGTCCTCGACGGAAGCGCATCTTCCTCACCCAAATAAGGCTTCAAATCTGCAATGTTAAAAGTGGGACTAACCCCAAAATCTACAGGTAGCTCAAGTTTATATGCATTATCATTTATTTTCTCTAACACCTTAAAAGGACCATCCGCACGTGGCATTAGCTTTGATTTGTGCAGATTAGGAAATCTATCTTTACGCAAATGTAACCAAACAAGATCTCCAGGCGCAAACACAACATGTTTTCTACCCTTATCTCCAGCAAGTTTATATTTAGCATTCATACGCTCAATGTTTTCCTTAGTTAACTCATGCATTTTTAAAATCAACTCAGAACGTTCTTTAGCATCAAAATTAACCTTCTCTGAAGATGGAAGAGGCAACAAATCAATAGGTGCACGAGGTAGGAAACCATACACAATTTCAAAAGGGCACAACTTAGTAGTAGAATGCAATGAGCGATTATAAGCAAATTCAATATGAGGCAAGCATTCTTCCCACATTTTCTTGTTATTCTTCAAAACAGCCCTAAGCATAGTAGACAATGTTCTATTGACTACTTCAGTTTGTCCATCGGTTTGGGGGTGACAAGTAGTACTAAAAAGCAGCTTAGTCCCCAACTTAGCCCATAAACATCTCCAAAAGTGGCTAAGAAATTTAGTATCACGATCTGAAACAATAGTATTTGGCACACCATGTAAGCGAATAATTTCACGAAAGAACAAATCAGCAACATTAACAGCATCATCGCTTTTATGACATGGTATAAAGTGTGCCATTTTCGAGAACCTATCCACGACAACAAATATGCTATCCCTCCCCTTCTTTGTTCGAGGTAAACCTAAAACAAAGTCCATAGATATATCCTCCCAAGGAACACTAGGTACAGGCAAAGGCATATATAAACCATGAGGATTGAGTCGTGACTTAGCTCTTTGACATGTAGTGCAGCGAGCAACAAAACGCTCAACATCCCGTCTCATCTTTGGCCAAAAGAAATGTGTAGCAAGTATATCCTCCGTCTTCTTGATGCCAAAGTGTCCCATTAATCCTCCTCCATGCGCCTCCTGCAACAACAAAAGATGAACGGAGCTAGCTGGAATGCATAGCTTGTTAGCACGAAACACAAATCCATCGTTAAGAACGAACTTGTTCCAAGTTCTCCCTTCCTTACAATTCTGCAATACATCTTTAAATTCAGCATCATGAACATATTGATCTTTGATGGTCTCCAAACCAAATATTTTAAAGTCAAGTTGTGAAAGCATAGTATAACGACGAGACAAAGCATCAGCAATAACATTTTCTTTACCCTTCTTGTGTTTAATGACATAAGGGAAAGTCTCAATGAATTCAACCCATTTAGCATGTCTATGGTTCAGTTTTTCTTGACTTTTAATGTGTTTCAAAGATTCATGATCAGAATGTATAACAAATTCCTTGGGCCATAAATAATGTTGCCATGTTTCTAAGGTCCGAACAAGAGCATATAATTCTTTATCATAACTAGAATAGTTCAGACTAGGCCCACTCAATTTTTCAGAAAAGTATGCAACAGGTTTTCCATCTTGTAATAAAACACCTCCTAATCCAATTCCACTAGCATCACATTCAAGCTCAAAAGTCTTATTGAAATTAGGAAGTTGGAGTAAAGGAGCATGTGTCAACTTATCTTTCAATACCGTGAAGGCTTCTTCCTGTGCGGTACCCCAAACAAAAGGCACATCCTTCTTTGTAAGCTCGTTGAGAGGTGCAGCAATGGTGCTGAAATCTCTCACAAAACGCCTATAGAAACCAGCGAGGCCAAGGAAACTCCTCACTTGTGTGACCGTTTTGGGCTGCGGCTAGCTCTCAATAGCTTCAATCTTGGCTTTATCAACTTCAATTCCCTGTGGAGTAACAACATAGCCAAGAAAAGATACTCGGTCGGTGCAAAAGGTGCACTTTCCAAGGTTTCCAAACAAACGTGCATCACGTAGAGCAATAAAAACAGCACGTAAATGTTCCAAATGTTCCTCCAAAGATTTGCTATAAATCAATATGTCATCAAAGTAAACTACCACAAATCGTCCAATGAAAGCACGTAAAACTTCGTTCATTAACCTCATGAAAGTACTAGGTGCATTAGTTAACCCAAAAGGCATGACTAACCACTCATATAATCCAAACTTAGTTTTAAATGCTGTTTTCCATTCATCTCCCAATTTCATACGAATTTGATGGTATCCACTACGCAAATCAACTTTGGAGAATATTGTAGAGCAACTCAATTCATCAAGCATATCATCTAACCTAGGAATAGGATGACGATAACGAATAGTAATATTATTAATGCCTCTACAATCAACGCACATACGCGACGTACCATCCTTTTTCGGCACTAAAATGATAGGAACAGCACAAGGACTAAGGGATTCGCGTATATAACCTTTGTCGAGCAGTTCTTGTACTTGACGCATAATCTCCTTCGTCTCCTCTGGATTGGTACGGTATGGTGCATGGTTGGGTAGCGAAGCACCGGGAATTAAGTCAATTTGATGCTCAATCCCTCGAATAGGTGGTAATCCCGGTGGCACGTCTTGTGGAAAGACGTCAGCGAACTCCTGCAAAATGTTAGTGACAGCAGGGGGCAAAGAGGAAGGCACGTCCTCGAATGAAAATAATGCCTCTTTGCACACAAAAGCATAGCAAACATATTTGCTAAAATCTAGCTCATCAATATCAGATTTGGTGGCAAGTAAACATGCACTTTTCAATTTAATTTCAGAAACAATAGTAGATGGTTTATTATTAGGCTTCATTTGGTGCTCAAATTCTTTTGCCACAATCTGATTTTCACTCTTATTTGTCTCCTGTTTTGCTTTATTAGCTCTATTAATATCATCCTTCAAAATAGAATCAGGACTCATAGGAAGCAAAGTAATATTTTTATCGTTATGAACAAGAGTATACTGATTGTTTCTACCATGGTGTATAGAATTTTTATCAAATTGCCATGGTCTACCAAGTAATAAGGAACATGCTTGCATAGGTACCACATCACAATCAACATAATCAGCATATGTAGAGATACTAAAATGCACACGAACAGTACGTGTTACCTTAATCTTGCCGCTGTTGTTGAACCATTGGATGTAGTAAGGATGTGGATGTGGTCTTGTGGTGAGAGATAGCTTCTCCACCATCTCCATGCTAGCCAAGTTATTGCAGCTCCCTCCATCTATGATCACGCGGACAGAACGTTCCTTCACAACTCCCTTTGTATGGAACAAATTATGCCTCTGATTTTGCTCAGCTTGTGTAACCTGCACACTCAAAACACGTTGAGCAAATAAACACTCATACCTGTCAGCATCTTCAGGAGCCATGTATTGCGTCTGATGATCAGAATCGTCTCCACCGTGTTCGTCACGTGTAATAAGAGCCAAAGTCTCCTCATCATAGTCACTAGCGGACTCATACCCACCATCCTCAGTAACAATCATCACACGCTTAGATGGGCATTCTCTCGCATAATGACCTCCACCCTTGCAACGTCGACAAATAATATCATGTGTTTGCCCTGTTGATGCCATGGATGAAGAAGAGCTCTTTGCAAGCCCAGAAGGTGTGCTCTTGGCAGATAGTGGTGATTGTGCCTGCTTTATTGTGTCACGGTTGGAGGTGGCAGCCGACGGAGGCGCCGGTGTAGCAGAACGTGTGGAAGTAGATGATGCACGTGGTGTCCATGATGAAGGTCGACCTGCAGAAAAGTTAGTCCGCGCCAATGCCTGTCGATCCTGCACTTCACGTTCAGCTTTACAAGCAAGATGGAATAAACGAGTGATATTAGTATACTCCTTATACTCTAGAATCGTTTGAATCTCTCTATTTAATCCACCCATAAAACGTGCAAGCATAGCTTCATTCTCCTCAACAATACCACATCTAATCATGCCAGTTTGTAATTCCTGATAATATTCTTCTACAGAATTTTTTCCCTGTCTTAAGCGCTGCAATTTTTGAAGTAATTCACGTTGATAATATGGTGGAACCCAACGAGTACGCATAGCAGTTTTCAAAGCAGCCCAAGTAGCCAGAATAGGATATAATCTACAATGCTCAGACCACCAAACACATGCAAAACTAGTAAAAGCACAAACAGCAGCAGGAACACGTCTCTCCTCGGGATATTGTAAACATGTAAATCATTGTTTAGTTTCTAACTCCCAAGTAAGATATATATCAGGAACATATCTACCCTCAAATGGTGGAATATTCAATTTTAGTTTAGGGAGATGGTCATGATCTCGTACCTGAGGGTGAGCCCTACCATTGCCATTATTTGCATGTGGACGACCTGGTGGTTGCTGTGCTGTTGGTGGCACGTAGTTCTGATTTTGATCAACCTCATCCTCATAATCTCCCACATAAGCATCCTCCTCCACATTAGCAGTAGGAGCCACAGAAGTATCAACAGCAGCACCAGCAGTTTGGCCCGACTGAAGCGGGACACGGCTTGCTCGGCGGAGGGCTGTTTCCCGACGTGGAGGTAGTCGGTGTTGTTGCTGTTGTTGCAGAGGTGCGGCAGGAGCAGCCGGTGGTGGTGGTGGAAAACGCGACAGCAATTCAGCAAACTTGTTATCGAGCTTTGTTTCAAACGTCTTCTCCATGCCATCTATCTTCTCCATGGCCTCTTCAAATCTGTTTATCACATCTTGCACCTGTCCATTCATCATTTGCTGAAACGTATCATGAAGCTCCTTGTTCGTCAAGTTCTCCCAGTCAGTCTCGTCGGCTTGTGATCCTGGCATGGTTAGCAGCAATAGAAACACACAAGAATATGATCCTACAGACTACTAACAAGTGGTGGTGGTGGCGGGTGTCACAAATCCGTCAAGCCAATCTAAAATTCTTACCAGTTCTTACCCAGCAGCAGGCGGTGATAGGCAACCGTTGTAGTCAAAAACTCTCAAAAGCTTGGATAGAGCGATTGCCAGGGAGAGTCAAACGCACGACGTAGATGTATGTGGAGCTGGGAAGGCTTATAGTATGGTACCAAAAAGGGTCAGCAATAATCAATTCAGAGATGCAAAGTTGAATAAACGCTCAACGACGGTACTGTGCTGGTCCTAGGCTAGACCGTGCTAGAGACGCGAGCCTAGAACACTAACAAAATCACGGCGCTGCACGTAAATAAGGGAAAAGCACACTCTGGAACTCTCTCTTTTTTTTCGCTCTCTTTTTTTTGCGCTCCTTTTTTTTTGCGCTCCTCTTTTTTTTGCGCTCCTCTATTTTTTTATTTTTTTTGCGCTCCTCTTTTTTTTTGCGAAAAATCACTATAATGGCGAGTGTCTCAAAACTCTTCCCTCGTCAAACTGATAGGATGGGCACGAAAAAAAAAATTCCCTTTTTTTTCGGAAATCAGGGGAGCGACGACGAAAAAGTGCGACAAAAAATCACTATGATGGCACGTGGCTCAAAAGACTTAGAAAAGTCTAAAAATAGGATAGGGAAAAAAATTGCCCGTGAAAATTTTGGCCTAAAAACTGCCCGGGGGTCTCCAGACTTTTTTTTTCCGAGACCTACGCAGGCAAGGAAACACGAATCGGAATTTAGATTGATCTCAAGAACAAACCTAATATGAGAAGAACTCGGATTGGTGGTGGATATATGGTTGTGGTATATGGCAGCGGTGGTGGTATATGGTAGCGGTGGTGGTATATGGGTAGAGATTGATGGTGGTATATGGATACGGATTGGTGGTGGTATATGGATATGGATTCAGAGCGGTGGCGGATAAGCAAAAGTGGTAGATGGGCGATGATGATGGTGCGGCGGCGGCGTGACAACTTGTGACCAGAACTCGAAACTCTAAAAGACTAGACTCTAAGACCAGCAACTTGACACGACGATGCAACCGCAAATTCAACAAAGAAAAAACCCTAAAAAGATTATGCAAAGGCTCAGATTGGTTCGGATATGATGAACTAACCCTAATTTTTTTTCTGGCTTTTTCGTGGACTGTAGGTAGGAAGAACAGACTCGATCTAATCTACAAAAAACTGTAAAATCTCACCGAGCAACCTGGAACTCTGATACCACTTGATAGAGGCTAAGGTGTCCCGATGTTTCGATGAGATGGTGGCTATCGTTTTCTATGGGAGTTAACCTTGACGATCCGACTACGAACGTGCGAGACGTCGCGCCTTAGCAATCGCTAAACCAACTTCCGAGGGTTATTGACCACGCCGGAGCACGATCAACCTGACCACGAGGGTCTGTTTCCTGCGAGCAAACGAAGAACAAGCAAGAAACTGAGATTGCAATCTGGATATTGCGAATATAAGATGAAAGCTTTATTGATCAAGGTGGGGTTCTGTGACGTCTTGGTCTGGTCGTTGGACACAAACGAAGTACGCGAAGTTGCAGCTTATGGCGAACTTTTAATCTAAACAAAACCCAAAGTCTAAACGACGCCCTAAGGGCTGTATATATGGAGGAAGAGGGGGGGATTTCGTGGCCCTTGAGGGTGGGGTCCGAAACCAACCCTAACTCTTGTTTCCCCACACATACGGACTCTAAAAATAGCCTATACTTAAGTATTTCGAAATTACATGGGCCTGGCCCATTAATAAGGTGACGCAGCACCTAGAATAGCCTATGGACGAATATTATGAAGTGGCATCTTGTATATTTCGTCCAAGGCTTCATGCACTCCTTATGGCGGCTTCAAAGTCCTAAAATCATCACTTGTAACTCCGTTCTTG
The DNA here is from genome assembly GCF_003073215.2 of Triticum urartu. Taxonomy (NCBI): domain Eukaryota; kingdom Viridiplantae; phylum Streptophyta; class Magnoliopsida; order Poales; family Poaceae; genus Triticum; species Triticum urartu. The sequence goes on along the minus strand of NC_053025.1, from coordinate 364,735,115 downwards.
ATCCCCTTGCGCATGCCATCAACTCCATGCGTGTTCTTGCTCCAATGTTCATCCTTCTCCAAGCTAGGCCCTTCATTTGTAAGCAAAACAAATGTATCCAATTTAGGCAGCATCATAATCTCATGAACATTAGAATCATTACCAAGAAACGAAAGTACCTGGTAATTTAATTGGCGTGCGCGAGCTCTAGTAATTGGTCCAGTATATGTAATAGTAGGGGCTGTGGGTGTAACAATGGTATTGATGTCCTCATCAAGAAGAGCTATCACTATGAGTGAGAGTGGTACTATGCAGTACATGAGGCGGCGGTTACGAGTCCTCTCTCGCACTAGCGTGAACCTCAAGTAACTAGCTTCTCCTTCTTGTCTGCTTTTGAAGCCTTTATGGCTGGCGCCCAAGACCCCATTCACTTGCGCCTGACACTCATTCCACTTGTTGTACACCCCCGGAACCTTCCCTTTGTACACGACATAGCACCGCCATCTCGCCATCAAGAAACTAGGTACCTGTTAGAGATGCATGTTCATCAAGAGGATGTACAATCATATGCAACAAAATATATTAGAGCAACACGAAAAAGAAAGGGTTGATTAGCAACTAGATGCAACATACAGTACGCAACCTAATTAACTAGAGGTACGCGTGTCATCGTACCCAAACAAACAAAGTAGCGTTATGCAAGTTCGGAAGGGACCGTGGACATCACAAAGTTTCATCGCTATAGAAAGTATACAAGTTCAACCGACACATATCATCATCATTGGCATCGTAAATCACTAGAAGTTCCATCCTTCCATATCATCGAGGATGGACCATAGCTTCTTGCACGGCATGAGGTCTTGACGTTGCATGCCTATGCGAGTTCGGACGTCAGCTCGCGATATAGGTCCATGGTGGAACATCCCCTTGTCATCGATGACTTCTTTCATGATGATCGTCGCAATGTCCCTTGGGATACGAAAGAAGTCATCTCTAAGTTTATAATCCACTTCTCCATGAGAGTCTAGCCACTTGTGGATATGTTCATCATTTTTGCTTGTCATGCGAAGCTTTTGGAGATTCGTGTTGAATTCAATCATGAGATGTAGGATGTAGAATCCATCCTTCTTTCTTGGTTTTGGGACATGGATGTAGAAGAAGTTAGTTTTATGTGCGAAATCCATCTTCTTGTTCCTTTGTTTCCTGATCTTCATGTGGCCACCTCTAATGCTGAAGCCTTGGATTGTATCATCCAGAATATTCATTATGTGGGTGTAGTCCTACTTCTCGTAGTCTCTGGAAGGGTCAAAATACACGGCGTGGGAGACTCGTGGGTAAAGAACGATAAGGACGGCACGCCCATTGCTGCGGGGAGAAGATACCTCAAATTATTCTTCATATTAGCGAGAAGGAATGATTGAAATATACGAAAGGGTTGTCCAGAACTGACTTACTTTGGATGATAAGGCAGGAGGACAATTTCCTGATCCTTCGAGGCTAGTAGGCTTTTCTCAGTCGACAACACATGGTTGTGCAGTCTCCTGAGATCCCCTCATAGTGCCTCCAGCGGTTTCGACGGTAGCATCGGCTCGCCCGTGAGATGGAACATGGACGCACCTTTCACGGGTACACGCTCTTCAAAATCCATCATCTAGCTGCTATGTGCTCTAGCTTGTTTGGAGGCAACTATCTTCCCCGATCTCTTCCTCTCCTTTTTCTTGGGCACACCTTCCAGACCCTTCCTTAACCCCTGCCCCAGTGTTCCTGGGCTAAGCACTGTACGGCCCTCGGCTAGTTGAGCCTGTGTTGAGGCGGCATCTTCAAGCGTGTCCCGTGAGGATTTCATGAAGAGAGACTTTTCGCAATCCCTGCTACGACCTTCCTGCCCGGGCAGATCATCCATATCCTCATTAGCATGCTGGTAGCCCGATTCGTCATATGGTTGACTCATCATATCTATGTCACAGTCATACGCGTTTGTATTGAGGAAACCCTTTGGGTCGACCTCCATCTCTTCATCCATTATATGTTCTACAAGACCGATTACATCAGCCAGTACTATTGCACCCCCTTCATCACGTCGTCCACCGCTCTCACCCAACACTACAGGAGCTGGTAATTACGTAGGCGGGGTGGTGGTCTCTGCACATGGTTGTTGATGTGTGGTTATTGTTGTGCTCTCGGCCGGCTCTAGACGAATAAGATTCTTCAGCCATAGCAGCACCCAACCCTTGCAGTTTCCTATCCGCGGCGGGGTCTCGTCGTCCTCTCCCACATGATATACTGGAGGAGGAAATTGCTTGTGCCCCGATTTCACACTGGACAAGCTAACCCTGAAGTGCCCAGCGGGGATCGGCTGGTTGTGGAACGTGGGTTGCAAGGGGTTCATTATCATCCCCTTTCCCACGTCCACCTTCTGGCCTTTGATCAAGTAGAGTATGGTGCATGGGGTTTCTTCAGCCTGTAAACACATATGTCAATGCGTAAAACATCTGAAAGGCAACGAAAATGGAATATTCTATGTTGGTGCATCATGTAATTACCGTGATGGCGTCGAGCTCAGCCAAAGATGAAGGCCCACCTAGCACGCCAGAGACTGAGGACGGGCTGCTTTGAGCGGGAGCGACTGCGAGAGGAGGCCCAGTTGCGTGAGCAAGTGATGGTGCAGTGGTGTTGTTGTTCACGGATTTGCTCCCAACGAAACTGGGCAACGGGAAATCATGTACCGTCTTGTCTGGATTTTCCTCCGTCCAGTTGATGATAGCTGGAACCAAGTTAGTAGCGAAATCATTTCTGCAGGCAGTTACAGCTGCACTGACAGCTTGCAGTAGCAACTCATTTTTCTCCTCGGCTGTATTTTTTTCGCGTCCTCAGCTGCATTTTTCTCGACTGCAAGCTTCACCTTCTCGTTGATGCCCGCCTGACTAAACTTCTTTTTCTGCTTCTTTGCCTCTGGGCCCTCGTTGTAAAACATCTTCCACGTGGCGCCATCTCCAGCGCCGTGCACACAACCATATTGTGGCCGCTGGCCCAAAGGGAGTCCCTTAAGTTCGTTCAAGGCCCGGTTGAGACAGGTGTCCCACTTGGGCCTCATCGGAGAAGTAGGGCTTTCAGCTGCAAGCTGGTGTTGCTTCTCCTGCAGAAGGAGCATGAACCATTTAGGAATGTGTAGTCGACTAGATCTGGAGCTAAATGTAAGGTGGTAAAAGAATAATTACCAGTAGTCTAATCAATTTCCTCGTGATATGGTCCGTGTAAAAAACCTTATTTTCCTTGTCCCACTTGTAGCGGGACCTGATGAAGTCACGCTCCAAGGGGTTGGTGAACTTCGCGAAGGGTTCTGGAGACCCGCAGCTTCATGTTCTGCATCCTCCTTATTCCATATGGGCCTTTTACCGAGGTAGCCACGGCTTCCGAGGCGATGCTTCCCCGTGTTCCTTTGCTGAAGGCTCTTGAATTTCGCAGCCTTAGACTTGGCTGCCTCGGTAGTGCAAGTGTCCTTGAACTTTTCGAACTCCTCTATCGTAAGTGTCGGATTTTGCTCCAGAATCTTGGACAGGGGTTCCTCAGCCTCAATAGCTCGTTTCACCCTCCCTTTCCAGGAGGCCAAATCATTGCTAAACATGCCCATGGCGTGATTCTTAATATTTTTCATCTTCGGATCATCCCATGGTTCTTCTATGTTATCATCCCGGTCGGGGAACGTGAATCTCTTGTGCAGCTTCGTTAGGAGCAACTGCGTCAAATGTTCTTTACTCCTTAAGTCATCGTCGTTGATGCTCGCGCATTCCCGTAGGATGCATCCTACTTGGTTCCCATAGCACTTGCGCGGTTCTTTCGGCTCTAATGGCTCAAACTTGTCAGGTGCCATCTTTGTGATCACCAGTCGTCCAATCCCTAGTTTGTTAGGTTTTCGTATCCTCTTCTTCTTTTGCTTCTTCTTTTCGCTAGCGGCATCGGTACCTTCGCCACCGGTATATTCCTCGCCGGTACCATCCCCGCCGGTCTCGGCGCCGCCATCGGTGCCGGCACCGTCGGTGTCGATGTCGGTGTCAGTACCAGCATCGAGGCCGACCTGCAAACCTTGACTTTGCATTTTCTTAGCAATCAAATAGTCGAGGTACTCTTGTTCACCCTCATAATCTATCTCATCTGCATCTTGGTCAGAAGGCCCAGTTTCTTCGTTCTTCGACATGTTTCCAATGATTAAGTCTACTCGTTTAATTCTAAAACTATGAAAAAAATGAAAAATGACATAAAAAAGAAATCTATGTTTGCCGGAATGTCGTTTTCCGAGCACTCAATATGCCTACTATCTAGCACAAATCATGCCAAAATTCACGAATTTTTTTGGCATGACCTTTGCTAAAAAAAGGACATATCGAGTGCCTGAAATTCACCAGAATGGAAATGAATCAACATTCCGGCATAACATAGGCCACTCAGATCATTTACCCTGCACATAATCATCGTGCCCAAATGACATGTCCAAATTTCCAAATATGACATGTCCAAAACATCACATGTCCACATATATAATCTAATTAACCATTTGCCCTAACTAAAACCTAACTAAATTAACCAAAAAACCTAACTAAAACCTTATAGAGGGTGCAGGCCCAACGACGGCCGAGGTTGGGAGGGGTTGGGGTCGGTGTCGAGCACCGGGGCCGGAGCCGGGGTCGGGGTCGAGGCTGGGGCCGTGGGCGAGCGGCGGAGTCAGGGCCGGGGACGAGGGCGAGCACCGGGGTTGGGGTCGGGGGCCGGAGCCGGCGCCGGGGTCGGTCGGGGTCGGGGTCAGGGGTGAGTGCAGAGGCGCGTCAAGGGCTCCGGCGGTGCGACGGGGGAAGGGAGAGTGTGGGGATTTGGGGGAAAAGAGGCGGGATGAAGAGAGGAGTGGGGATTTTGGGGGTTAAGTGGGCATAGTAGTAGCACCTTTAGGAAAAACGCGCTATAGCTACTCGAGGTAGCTATAGCGTTTTCCTGTAGAAACCACTACTGCTACGTTGACTAGCTGTAGCTCTTTTCTGAAAAACGCGCTGCTGCTATAACCAGTACCTATATAACAGTTTCTCCGTTTGTTTCCTTATGTTTTCTTTTCCTTTATTTTCTCTCACTTTTTTTCCCGAGAGGAGTTAACTAAGGGAATTGAAGGCGGTATATATTGCATAATTTGACGGTTAAATATGTATAAAAAATAGGAACCTATATATTACATCATTGGACCCATGCATAATAATGGATAAGTGTGTATACAAAATAGGAACATATATATTACATCATTTGACTGATAACATACGGTTCCTCAGCGTTGACGTTTTCATTTTTGAGTCAGCTTCTTTCCCTTCTTGTTCGTTGAAGAATAATTGAGCCCCTCATTGTGACTTTTCCTTTTCCATGGAGTACGATTTTTCTTAGGTAATGTAGTATTGATTCTTCGTTTGACGTATACTTCATCATCATCATCATCATCTTCCCTCATTGGGTTGCCGTACTAATCGTAGTATTCCTCGTTGGCGACTCCATCCATTCCAATGATGTTCCTTTTGCCTCTCCTCATGAAAACATGGCTGGGATTGCATGGGTCAGTTATGAAGAAGCATTGTGTCACGTGCTTAGCGTGTACCCATGGCTCATTTTTTGTCATAGCATTCACGGTAGCACTCTTGGCGTCGGGTATAGTAATGGTAGTGAAATTCCGGTTTTCTCTTTTGACTTTCTTAGCCCATCTGACAAGGAACATCGCGTGTTGTGCAGTCCAGAGTAGTCAAGCTCCCAGATCTCCTCCACCCTTTCGTAAAATCTTTCAGTTGAGCCATTGTCGCTGATGGTCATGCATTCCATCGTCACCCCTGAGTTCTGATCGTCACTGAACATATCTTTGGCCTTCGTGTAGAACGTGTATCTGTTGATATCGTATGCTTGATAGGTTAGGAGGTTGGGCGAGGGGCCATGTGCTAAGGCGTATATGAGCAATCTGTCTTTACAGCCCTCCTCCGGGCGATTAGCAATAATATGCTCTTCGAACAAATGCAGGAAAGTGGAGTTGTGCTCTCTAGTAACTTCAGCGTCCGTCCTGCATACCCCTCGGTCACGATACTTCTTTGCGATAATTTCTTTGTGCAGTGCCACGAAAGGATCTACCTCGTCTAGTTGTTGTAGCACTACCAAGTTTGCCATGTCAAAGTCACTGCGTCGATCTGAGTATGCCGCGTGCACTTCCCTGCGACCGTTGGAGTGACCTTCTCCGTCAAGCCTCCCCTCATGCTTGTTAACGGGCAAAACAACACTAACGTCAGGCGGCTGGTCTGCGCCATATAGAAAATTCTCGCAGAAAGAGATGCACTCTTGTGTCAGATAGCCCTGGATGATGCTTCCATCCGTACAGGACATGTTACGAACGAATCCTTTGATGATCCAATTCATCCTCTCAAACGGCATCATGTTGTGCAGAAATGACGGCCCCAAGTCTATTATGTCGTCCACAATATGGACACACAGATGCACCATCACGTCAAAGAACGCGGGCGAGAAGTACATCTCAAGCTCATTCAGTATCACAACGATCTCTTCCTGTAGCCTTCGGAGCTGCTTCACACTAATCAACTTTCGAGAGATGACGTCGAAAAAGTTGCAGAGACCAATAAGCGTCTTACGAACGTGCTTGTCCATTATCCCTCTAAGGGAAACAGGTAGTATCTGCGTCATCATCACATGATAGTCATGGGACTTCATCCCGCTGAACCTTTTCTTGTCCGTGTCTAGATATCTGCTTATCTTGCCACAGTAATCGGAACTAACTTTGACTCCGGTAAGGCACTTAAAGAATTGAACGATCTCAGCCTGACTTAAGGTGAAGCCAGAAGGGGGGCAATAATCCTCTTTCTTTATTTTCTTGCCCTTCTTCTCCCGCGCCTCTGTCTCCGTCTCTGTCTCGTCTGACTGTTTACGGGGCGGCATGTGCAGATCTTCCCTGATTTTCAAACCTTGCAAGTCTTTTCCTGCCTTCGGGCCATCCTTGGTCTTATCCGGCATGTTCATCAGTGTCACGAGCAAACTCTCAAGGACATTCTTACATATGTGCATTTGATCAAGGCAATGAGGTGTATCAAGTTTGTGCCAATACTCCAAGTCCCAGAACACAGACCTCATCTTCCATACCTGCAGCAGCGGCTCCGGCGCCTTTTTCATCGTCTTTCCCGGTGCGGGACACTCCTTCCAGTTTTTCCACAGCTCATTGATTTCGGCACCGCTCTGCTTACGTGGAGGTCCTCGATGCTCAGCGTGACCATTGAATAGATCTCCACGGTTTCTCCACGGGTCGTCCTGTTCGAGCCATCTTCGATGCCCCATGTACACGATTTTCTCAGACCCGCCATCTTTCCTTGACGTTAGCTACTAAGAAGTCGTATCATCCATGCACCGCATGCAGCCGCAATATCCATGGCACACCTGGCCTGTGACATATCCGTAACCGAGATAATCGTGCACCGTCGTGATCAGCGCGGCTCTCATGTAGAAATACTCGCCTTTGCTGGCGTCCCATGTCTTGGCCGGTGTTTTCCATAAAGTGTCTAACTCCTCTTGAAGTAGCCCCAGATACAAATTAATATTATTTCCTGGTTGTTTCGTCCCTTGAATAAGCATGCTCATGTGAATGTACTTCGACTTCATGCACAACCAGGGGGGAGGTTGTACATCCATACAAACACGGGCCATGTGCTATGGTTGCTGCTCTGGTTGCCAAACGGATTCATGCCATCGGTACACGCGCCGAGCACGATGTTCCTTCCATCACATTCAAAATACCGATAGAAGTTGTTCAACGCTCTCCACTTGCTTGCATCCTTGACATGTCTCAGCTTCGGATCGTCTCCATTGTCGGGCATCTTCCTCTCCGCATGCCAACGCATTAGCTTTGCTTCCTTGGGATCTACGAAATACCGCTAGAGACGGGGAGTGATCGTTAAGTACCATACAACTTTCTGGCGACATTTCTTCTCGGCCTTCTTGTATCGAGAAGCATTGCACACCGGACAGCTTGTTTTTTCCGCGTGCACCTTCCAATAAATTATGCAATCGTTGATGGATGCATGGTATCTAACGTGTGGAAGATCAAGAGGGCACACGATCTTCTTGGCCTCATCAACACTACTAGGACATAGATTCCCCACGGGAAGAACATCCTTTAGGTACTTGAGATGCTCATCGAGGCTAGTGTCGGTCCATTTGTTTTTAGGCTTCGTCTTCAGGAGTTGGAGAGTGAAACTCAAGCGAGTCACCTCAGGATTGCAACCATCATACAATGGAGTGTTCGAGTCTACCACCAGTTGCTCCAGCTTAGCCTCCTCTCTAGAAGCAGCTCTCTCAGTACTCGTCTCCTTGCGAAGCAGTGCTTGAACATGAGGGTCCCGCACGATTGAACTTAGTACTGACGAACTCTATTGTGTGAGGTCCACGTTCTCTCTGACGATATGTCCAGCCCCTTCTCCTCCGCCTTGTCCAGCCCCTTCTCTGCCGCCATGTCCGGCCTCTTCCCCGCCGCCATTATCGATCATCTCTTCATCTTGCCCAGTGTCATCATTGACTGCCCCGTCGGCGTCCTCAACATCATCATCCTCATCTTCAATTATCCACCGAGTATAGCCATCCATGAAACCAGTCATGAGCAGGTGCGCTTCGACACGACCTTCGTCATAGGGGTCGAGCCAAACTATTCCTTTGCATCTTCGACACGGACATAAAACCTCTTCAGGTTTTTTTCTTTCATGTCCTCCACCACCGACCGCAACCACCTGTCCACCATCGTTCCACTGACCATCATGAACACATGCACGGTAGTAATAAACAAATTAATTATAAAAATGCGTGCATGCATCAAAGTCATACAAAAATTCGGCATGACCTTCCAAAAAAATAGGACATATATAGATTTAGAGTTTGCCTGGAATTCACAGAAACAGAAATGAATCGACATTTCGGAAAAACATAAGCAACTCAAAAGCACAATTTGGCGTCAACTCATGCCACACACACAATTTCCATCATATTTCCCAATTATCATATCACACACACATACACATATTTCCATTTTGCAAAAGCATGAAATTAATCACCTCTAGCTATGAGATCGAGCACACGGTGTGGATGATGATGTAGGGACATCAAAAGTGCACAAAGCTCTTCTTGACAAAGAAAGATCTAGTTAGAGGGCAAATAGGTCACTTAACTAAATCCATTATCTACCTAGCTAGCTAATTTGGGAGGAGACAACTTCAACTAGTGGAGGGGGGAGGAAAAAGAGAAAGGACATGCATTAATGGAGGTGGTGTAGTTAGCTAGGAGTAATGAAGAGAGGGAAAGGTAGGTAGAAGAGGAAGAGTAATGGGGGAGAAGTATTGTGGAAGAAGAAGAGTGAGAGAGGGAGGATGTGGGAGGTAGGGGAAAGCGAGGAGAGGAGATGGGGAGGGGGAGGTGGAAAAAGGTGGTGGGTGGTGCGTCTTAGCAGCAGTGCGGGAGCAAAAATGCGCTACTGCTATGATCGTAGCAGCAGCGCGCTTTCCTATCACGCGCTACTGCTAAACGGGCCAACCGTGTGGACAATTTCAAAATTAGCAGCAGTGGCGTGACTAAAACGTGCGCTACTACTATGGCATTAGCAGTGGCGCTCTTCTTGACGCCGTCCTGCGGGTAAAGTTAGGTCGTTGTGTACTGTCGGTGGATTTTTGTAGCAGCGCGGTTTAAACATCACGCACTACTGCTAAATTTACATCAGTAGCGCACTTTCCCTAACCGTGCTGCTACTAATTAGTAGCAGTGCCTCTTTTTGTGCCGCACTACTGCTAAGATTCTGTGTATAAGGTTTTCCCTAGTAGTATAATGCTATGTGGAAAACCAAACTGGAAGATCACATTTTTCATGAATTGACCCGCCGTGGCCGCATCACACTTACTGACTGGCTCTGCCTCTACCCACATGGTAAACTTATCAACCGCCACCAGCAGGTGGGTCTTCTTGTCCTTGGACCTCTTAAAGGGTCCAACCATATCTAGCCCCAAGTTGCAAACGGCCAGGTTATTGGAATCATCCTTAATTCTTGAGCCGGAACATGAGCGCGGCGTGCAAACTTCTGACAACCGTCACACCTCTTTACCAAATCCTTAGCATCAGCATGAGCCGTCAACCAATAGAAGCCGTGACGAAAGGCCTTAGCCACCAAGGATTTTGAACCGTCTTGGTGACCACAATCTCCTTCGTGGATCTCATGCAAAATCTCACAACCTTCTTGAGGAGACACACAACGCTGAAACGCCCCTGTTACGCTGCAATGATGCAGCTCCCCATTGACAATGGTCATTGACTTGGATCGCCGGATTATCTGCCGGGCCAAAGTTTCATCGTCTGGTAACTCACCCCAGTTCATGTACGCCAGGTATGGGACCGTCCAATCCGAAATAACGTGAAGAGCCGCCACCAATTGAGCCTCCGGGTCAGGCACAGCCAAATCCTCCTCCGTAGGTATCCTGACTGACAGATTATGCAGCACATCTAGGAAGGTATTGGGTGGCACTGGTTTACGTAGGTATCCTAAGCGACTTCAAGCATCTGCCAGTTCATTCTTTCGCCGGTGTATATGGTCAACCTGATAACCCTTGAAATGACCAGCGACTATGTCCACCTCTCGTCTATACGCCGCCATGAGTGGATCCTTGGAATCCCAAGTGGCAGACACCTGTTGAGCCACCAGGTCCGAGTCACCAAAGCACTTAACCCGTCTTAAATTCATCTCCTTAGCCATTCGAAGACCATGGAGCAAGGCCTCATACTCAGCTGCATTGTTAGTGCAAGGGAACATTAAATAGAGAACATAACAAAACTTATCACCTCGTGGGGAAGTTAATATGAATCCAGCCCCCGAGCCCACCAATTGTCTGGACCCACCAAAATGAATAGTCCAATACATGTTGTCTGGCTTTTCCTCCGGTGCGTGCAACTCTGTCCAATCATTGATGAAGTCCACAAGTGCTTGGGATTTGATTGCTGTGCGAGGCGTATATTTTAACCTGTGAGGTCCAAGCTCAATAGCCCATTTGGCAATCCGGCCAGTTGCTTCTCTGTTTCGGAGAATGTCTCCCAAGGGGGCTGAACTGACCATTGTGATAGGATGACCCTGAAAATAATGCTTGAGCTTCCGGCTTGCCATGAAAACCCCATACACTAGATTTTGCCAATGTGGGTATCTCTGTTTGGACTCAATAAGCACCTCGCTGATATAATAAACCGGCCGTTGAACCGGATACTCTTTTCCGGCCTCCTTGCGCTCCACAACAATAGCCACACTAATAGCCCGGGCATTAGCAGCCACATATAGCAATAAGGGCTCTTTATCGACCGGAGCCGCAAGGACAGGTGGCTTGGCTAACTGTCTCTTCAAGTCCTCAAACGCTTTATCAGTAGCGTCACTCCAGACAAAGTGATCCGTCTTCTTTAGCATCTGATACAAAGGGATAGCCTTCTCCCCAAGGAGACTGATAAACCGGCTTAAGGCTGCAATCCGGCCCGCCAAACGCTGAACATCATTGATACACGCCGGTTTAGCCAAAGATGTGATAGCTGTGATCTTCTCCGGATTAGCTTCAATGCCCCTGTCAGACACCAAAAAACCCAAGAGTTTGCCTGCCGTTACACCAAAAACATATTTGGCCGGATTAAGCATCATCTTATAAACCAGGAGGTTATCAAAAGTTTCCTTCTAGTCATCTATCAATGTTTCCTCTTTTCTGGATTTCACCACAATATCATCCACATAAACACAAACATTGCGCCCAATCTGTTTATGAAGACAATTCTGGACACAACGCCAATAAGTCGCATGGGCACTCTTGAGCACGAAAGACATAGATACATAGTAGATGGCTCCAAAGGGAGTTATGAAAGTTGTTTTCTCCTGGTCCTTAACTGTCATTTTGATCTGATGATAACCAGAATAAGCATCTAGAAAACATGAATGGTCACAACCTGCCGTAGAATCAATAATTTAATCGATACGAGGGAGAGCAAAGGGATCAGATGGATAGGCCTTGTTTAAGTCTGTGTAATCCACACACATACGCCAAGTGCCGTTTTTCTTAAGTACCAACACCGGATTAGCTAGCCACTCAGGGTGAAAGACCTCCACAATAAACCCTGCTGCCAAAAGCTGGGCTACCTCCTCGCCAATAGCCTTACGCCTCTCCTCGTTGAAGCGGCAGACAAACTGCCTGACCAGTTTGAACTTAGGATCTATATAAAGAGTGTGCTCAGCGAGTTCCCTCGGTACACCTGGCATGTCAGAAGGCTTCCATGCAAAGATGTCCCGGTTCTCACAAATGAACTCGATGAGAGCGCTTTCCTATTTCAGATCCAGGTTAGCGCTGATGCTGAACTGCTTGGATGACTCGCCAGGAACAAAGTCAACCAGTTTAGTCTCCTCGGCCGATTTAAATTTTAGTGCCAGATCATGCTCTGTAGTTGACTTTCAGAGAAGTCATATCTGCCGGATCAACATTGTCTTTATAAAACTTCAGCTCCTCTGTGGCACAAACCCACTCAGCATAAGCAGCATCACCCTCTTCACATTCGAAAGCAATCTTCTGGCTCCCATGCACTGTGATGGTCCCCTTATGACCCGTCATCTTTTGCAGATAAACATAACAAGGCCTTGCCATGAACTTAGCATAAGCCGGCCGTCCGAACAGGGCATGATATGGACTCTTGATTTTCACCACTTCAAAAGTCAACACCTCTAATCTTGAATCATGATCATCTCCAAAAGAAACCTCTAGAGCTATCTTGCCAACTGGGTATGCCAATTTACCAGGCACCACACCATGAAAAATGGTGTTCGATGGTTTAAGATTCTTATCTGTCAATCCCATGCGACGGAAGGTTTCATAGTAAAGGATATTGATATTGCTTCCTCCGTCCATAAGCACCTTGGTGAACTTATACCCCCAACCTGCGGTGCCACCACTGAGGCTAAATGACCCAGATTATCAACCCTTGGTGGATGATCCTCTCGACTCCACAAAATGGGCTGTTCAGACCAGTGCAAATAACGAGGTACCGCCGGTTCAACGGAGTTCATAGCCCTTTTATGAAGCTTCTGATCGCGCTTACATAGGCTAGTGGTGAAGACATGATACTGCCCACTATTCAACTGCTTCAGATTGCTCTGATTACCCGATTGTTGCTGCTGTTGACTCCCCTGATGGTTATAACCTCCCTGACTGCCCTGACCGCCTTGACTGCCATGTCCGGTTTGGTTGCCTTGGAATCCTGAACCGGAGCTGCCACCGCCATAACCCGGCCCATGGAAACCGCCTCCTGAACCGCTTGGCGGTCCATTGTTGTATTGAAAGAGATTTGAATTTTTGAACTCCCACATAATGAAGCAATCCTTCCAAAGATGCGTAGCTGGCCTCTACTTCGATCCGTGCTTTGGGCAAGGCTGATTTAACAGGCGCTCAAGATTGGGGCCTGACCCTCCACCCCACTGGGGCGGTTTAGCCTTACACCATGGACCGTTATCCTGGGTGTTGGTGTTCGCCACAAAGTCCAAGCTATTATCTGCCTTGCGTTTACCGTTGTTACCATGACCTGCCGGGTTATGTTGCGGCCCTTTGGTGCTGCCGCTCTTCTTTCCCTTCCCTGTCTTGTCGTCATCAGAGTCGGGGTCCTTGGTACTATCAGAGTTGGCATACTTCACCAGAGCCGCCATAAGTGTTCCCATGTCATTGCAATGGCGTTTGAGCCGTCCCAACTTCAGCTTCAAAAGTGCAAACCGGCAATTGCCTTCCAATGTTAAAACTGTTGTGTCAGCGTTGATGCGGTCTGATGAATGCCAAATCTTCGAAACCCGGTGCACCCAGCGGGTTGTTGATTCTCATTCCTCCTGGACACAGGCAGCTAAATCCACGATTGACATGGGCTGCTTTCACGTATCCTTGAAATTCTGGATGAACCGGGCCCTTAACTCGACCCACGACCCAAAGGAGTTGGCCGGCAGGTTTTTCAACCATGTGCGAGTTGTTCCCTCCAACATAATGGTAAAGTATTTGGCACATGCCGCCTCGTCCACATCCAGCATGTCCATTGCCATCTCATAGCTTTCCACCCATAATTCAGGGGATAAATCGCCAGTGTAATTCGGCACCTTGCGCAGGCCTTTGAAATCCTTGGGTAGCCGTACATTGCGTAGTGCTGGGACAAGACATGGTACCCCCAAAGAACTGGAGGTAACCCCTGGTTCGACCAATGTTGTTGGATGAACCAGAGTGAGTTGGCGGGCCTCATGCTGCGGCGCTAACTCGGCCTCTCGACGTGCCCTAGCGCGATCCACCACATCCTGAGCATTGCCACCGCCACCTGCCGGGTTATTGCCACGGGGCGGATTACGATTCCGCGCACTGCTTGATACGGCCGGTTCATTGTTATGCCTGCTGTAGCCCCGGCTCAGGCGGGGAGTAGAATGAATCCTTTCGTGGCTATACGAATAAGCCTGCTGCTGAGTCAAGGCCGTCTGAAGGAGCTCCCTAGCCCATCGTGTTTCAACTGCTACTGGGGACTCGCCATCAATCGGGAGGGCAGCCAACCATGAAGTGGTGGCGAAGATGTTATCCAACGGGTTAGAATAATGACCCAGAGGCGTTGGGACGTGTCGTGATGGGGCATCATTCTGACGAGGCTGAGGGGGTGGATCCATCGCGCGCGGCTGAAATGGTGCCCTGGTCCCAGGCACCTCCGCCCGGTTTACCACTGGCTGGTTCCTGGTGCCTGCTCCTGGCGCGTTAAAGAGATTTCTTGCCTCAAAAACCGGCAGAAGGTGCGACCAGTATCTTCTCCTCATGACATCATTTGACGCACTCGGATCCAGCATAAGCCGGTAAGCATAAGCCTCTAACTCGGCCCCGCTCTGTAGCCATCCTGGTGTTCTGTGCCGCCAGGTCCGCTTTGGCCTGAGTTATCTGATCCTTCGCCTTTGCAACTTCCGCGTTATGCCGATCCTGATCTGCCGGATTAACCACAGCCAACAGCAATGTTGCCAATGCATCAAATAAATCAAACAAAACTTGAGTCGGCGGCGGTGCTGACCCTCTTGCCCCAGCTGGTGTTGCCGCTACTGAACCAGAGATCATTACTACTGCGGTAGAAGAGTGCTGCGCTGATTGTGTATCGGCCATGAAGACTGTGACCTGACTCGGCGGATTAAGGGGGTCCGGAATACTGTCGCCATCGGAACCACCACTAATACGGCCATCCTATAGCTGATGCAGTGACTCGGTCTCTCCGGTTGAAGACTCGTCATCAGAGTAGACAATGGTTTCGCCACCAGATGCCGATCTATCCTCATATTCCGCTCCATGGACGAGACCTATGAAGGCGCGCCTTACGGCGGGCTGAACCTGCGCAGATCTTGCATGCTGAGCCATTTCGATGATGTCGGTGCAGATGTCCGCCTCAGGGCCCGGTTCATAGATCATGCAGATGAAGACGTGAATTCTGCCAAAGGGGACCCGGTACAAGTACTCAATTGAGCCGACCTCGGGGCCCCATCCTGCATCGTCGATGTAGAGCTTGCCGCGACGACTCTTAGTCATCCGGCCCACAATGTATCCCTTGAGTCCTTCGAAGCTGCCCTTCCAAAACTCAAAACCATCATGCGATGGCCCCACGGTGGGCGCCAACTGTCATGGTTTTGTCACGGCAGATGTCCTAGTGAAAGGACATAATCGTGGAGCCATCGCGACGGGTTAGCTTAGAGGGGTTAAAGCGGACAAGGGACGCAAGGAATTATACTGGTTTGGCCCCTTACGATGAAGGTAAAATCCTACTCCAGTTGTGATGGAATTGCTAGGGTTTCGATGACCAGGGAGCGAATCCGCTTTGCCTGGCTCTCGAGTTGTTGTGTGTTATCCCCTAAACCGCTGTAGGGTCATCCCTTTATATACACAGGTTGACGCCCGACGTTTTACAGAATCTCGAGGCTGGTTCGTAAACGTGCCCGGCTTGATTTCTACCTTTCCTTGCCTTACAACATAAGTTACATATCATATGGCGGTTTACATCTACGGGCCCTAATCGCCTTTGGGCCCTGGGCCTCCATGTTAGATCTCCTCTTTAAAGCGCCATCCCTTTTATCTTCATGGGCTTCAAATATGACTAACTCCTTGTGAACATAACCCGGCCCCTCATGGCCGGTTTATACTTAATAGTAATATCCCCAACAGAGCCCTCGTGGGAGGATATGATGGCTTCGGTGAGATCAGAATCATCATCGACAGATAGCTGACGACAGTCAAGATTAAGAGGCGCGGTGCACCACCGAGATGCGAGGACTTGTGTGCGGTAGCCATCCTTGGTGGGGAGAAGGGAGATGATCTCCCCAAGGATGCCGCCTGGGAGATCGCTAATGCCGTCGGCCAGAGATTCTACTGGTTCCTCAGGTCCAGGGGGCCGCTGCTGGCCGCACAACCGGGTCCAAGATCTACATCCGGCGGCGGCGTTGGCTAGAGCCTCATCTGTGTACATACCAATCTGAAAGAAAAAATGGCATAACATGTAGGACATTCGAAATCAATTCTCAGGATCAGGAAGAAAAAAGGCAAAAACATATATGTAGGACATTCAAAATCAATTTTCAAGATCTGGCCATGAATTATTAGCATACAAGCTAACCCTAGTCGGATTATTAGCAAAATACATTTGTACACAACAAATAATTAATCACCAACTCTATACGGATAACGTTCAAACAATCAAACGGATCTTAATTACTTTTATTTCATGGACTGAGAGAACATAACCATATGATTTGTATTCCAGAAAAACTATAGAGGGGCCGGGGGATTAACCAGAGAAAACACATGATATGTTTGCCGCACAAGTGGGTATATAGATGACTAACCAGTTTTCCGTCGAAGTCATAGTCGTTGCCGGAGTTGCTGTTGACCTCTGGCTCAGGCTAGGGGGGGGGACACGACGGCGTCGATGAAGTTAAGGTTGTGCTACTACCCACACGAGACCGTGTCGGCGGCGATGATAACCTCTGTGCCCAGCTTCACGTGTTGCGCGGATGCTTCACCAGCCCCGGCGTCGCCACTCACTCCGATGGTGCGCTTCGGCATCATCCTCATACACTCCAGAGTCCAGACATTGGTGACCACTATGGACCGGGGGTACGGCCGCCTATTATGGCCGGCGGTTCGGGCGCACAATTAATACAGACCAGTGGGAGCGAGGCAGGCTGCGGTCAAAAGTTGTCTCGCCTCCCGATGAACCTGCGTGGTGGACTTCTACCATACCTACCATCATTTCACATAGCCACTTGCACGCCTCCCCATCAATACACACACCTGCACCCATGCCTCCACGTGTGGTAGCACGTATATTTTTTTTCATTTTCTACCACTTTACTACTTAACTGAACCATGGCACGCTCTAACGCACACGGTCCGAATAAATAATCTGTATGATATATTGGTTGCCAGTTTTTAATAATCTCGCATTTGTAAGAAGATTATATCAAAATGGGTCTCATTGTCGAAAAAATACAATATCACAATCTACTGCTGTCCATATATGACACCATGATAAGTTCCATGAATTTCAACTAAGTTTTGGATTTACTAAATTTAAAAAATATATATTCTCAATATTTTGAAATCTCTTGCACATGGAATCATGCACACAAGGACACATATGATTTTGCAACCCATTTTGGTCCACATGTAGCTCAAATTTGTTTTTTGCACATTAAATCCCTAGGAAATCAATCAATGTATAAAACGGTCGAATGATGTATGTTTTTCAAAAATTAACACGACACTTCGCATTTCGTCAAATGTTCACTGCAGAAAAAGTTTGACATGCCTCATAGTGGTTGTGGTGGTGCGGGATGTGTGTGTCTGTCTGTGTGGGGGTGGGGGGGAGGGGTCCGGCAGTACACTACGAGTCGTGAACCTCCGTGTGGGATTGTTGACCATTTTGTGTGTCATATATCACTGGTATGCATCTATCGTAAACAAACGGTTTTTAACCCCTTTCCGCGACGGCATTCGGAACCATCGCCAAGTGAGTGTGGGCGATAGGGGGGTCCTTCCCACACGACCCAGAAACCATTGGGGATATGCCCTCTTGGCACACATGCTCGGCAAAATGAGGTCGTGTGCGACCGACAAGCGCTCAAATACAGAAATACGTACAGTAGTGCTAAAAAAATACAATTATACAGCGAAAATGTTTCTGGTCGCAAGTACATCCCACATAGTCAGTCCCCGCTAAACGTTTCCATTTGTATATACATCCCACACAGTCGCTACAAGGAAAATGTTTGCACAAGGTGGCGTAACGCAAATAGTTTTAAAAAGAATGTCGTGTGTGATTGTTCATTGATCCAACACGGTTTATTCCTAGAAATTGTGTGCATTGCCTGAGGTCATTTCCCACGGAGTTTTCTCGTTAACCGTTTGCAATAGGAAACCCCAATTAGCAAGCTAATTGGCCAATTAGCGGGCTAATTGCCCTATTATTAATAATCCATTTACAAATCTAATTGACATTCATATGAAGCACATAATATATTCCATTTCCATATTAAGGAAGCATGATTTCAGATATGAAATACATCGGAGTACAACATGATATAGCTTCAGCACTCACCTACCCCATTACACAACTGCACTAGCAGCAAGTTTCACATGCAACATCTAGAACCTTTCGAAATTAGCATCATAGACGGTACATAGAGAGATGCATCTCATCTGGAAAACTGCTGAAGCGGAAGGAAAATATTGAGCCTTCATTCATGTTGAAGGTCTTTGCAACTTTAGGACAGTGCTTGTGGATGATTGACCGTCCATCCTCCGACCTCTTCAGGAATACTTCAATATTGAACCGTGGGTGTTGTTTGAAAACTTTCCTCGGCTCCTGACCACAGACGTGGTTTGAGAGGTAATCATCAGTGAACACTGAAAACAAGGATGTGCATAAATATATTCTCTATATTTGAAATGGGGCAAAGGAATAAAAAAGGCAATGTATAATAGTTAGTACCATCTTGTAAACCTCAGTGCTTCCCATTGTTTCCCTACAACACATATAAGGTAGTTAGTCATCAGGTTAAGTAAGGGTTCGCATGCTATCAGTAAAATATGTTGATGAAAAATAAGCACATTGCAGATTCATCAGATTAATTCAAGCCACATGGAAAACCCATTTATCCAAACCAAGCATGATTAAGAACTAGGAAATATAGCACTTGTATATGTTTCTCATGTATTAAGTGCAGCCAAATTCGATTTATTCGTCACATGGTATACAATAACAGAATGCAGCCACAACAATTGAACATCGCATTGAAGAATTGTACCAAGCAGTTAACTAAACACCACAACAAATGAACCAAACGTTAACTGAGCACCACATTGCACAATATAACATACTCCTAATAGAATATTAGACAGTTAACCAAACCAAGCATGCTTAACAACTTGGAAATATAGCAATTGTATTTGTTTCTCACGTATTTAGTACAACCAAATTCGATTTATTCCTCACATGGTATACAATAACAGAATGCAGCCACAACAATTGAACAACGCGTTGCAGAATTGAACCAAGCAGTTAAGTAAACACCACAAGAAATGAACCAAACATTAACTGAGCACCATAGTGCACAATATAATGATACTCCTAAGAGAAGATTAGACAGTTAACGAAACCCAACATGCTTAACAACTTGGAAATATACCAATTGTATTTGTTTCTCATGTATTTAGTACAGCCAAATTCGATTTATATATTCTTCACATGGTATACCATAATAGAATGCAGCCACAACAATTGAACATCGCATTGCAGAATTGAACCAAGCAGTTAACTAAACACCACAACAAGTGAACCAAGCCACAACAAATGAACCAAGAAGTTAACTAAACACCAATTGAACAATATAACATACTCCTAAGAGAAGATCAGACAGTTAACCAAACCAATCATGATTAAGAACTTGGAAATATTGCACCCTGAAGAATTGAACATCACATTTGCAGAATTGAACCAAGCAGCTAATTGAACACCACATTGCACGACATATAGAACATATACACTATAGCAGAAGATTGCATGGTAAAAGTAGATAGCACAATTCACTAGAATTTGTTGAAAGGCAGTAGCTAGCAAACTGAACATGGGTCCTTATAGTGAGCTAATAAGACAAGCTACTCCTCATTGTCGGAGATATCAATGACAATTGGCTCCTTGGACATGGAAGAGGGCGAGGCCTCCGCATCATGGGTGCCCTCGTTGTAGTGGTGTGTTGCCTGAGCCGCTCCTGGCACCAACCTGTTGGCTCTCGAGTTGAGGTAAGCATGTGCACGCTGAGAAAACACCTTGTTGTCTTCGTCGAAGGCACCGACGGTGGCCTCAAGATAACGCCATGAACTTTCGTTGAAAGCAGCCAACCGCTTTGCTGCATCAGTGTGCGAGACGTCAATGGTGGCCTCGACGGCGGGGTGCTCCTCAAAGATCCAGGGGTCGGCACAAATGGCAACCATCGCAACCTCATCCGTGTGTGCGGCCGCGATTTGCTTCTTCGCTGCCAAATGCTCCTTGAGGTCTTGGCTATACTGCGTGCACCATGGATTAGGATGGCGCTTATTCAGTGGAGGGGTCGGGGATTTGGGTGGAAGGTGTCGTGCTCATGCTGGCGGTCAGGGCATGTGGGATGTGGAAGGAGGAGCAGGATGGGGTCGGGTGTGGATTACCTGCCTGGATAGGCGAGGCCGAGCAGCATGAAGGAGGGTCGCCGGCAAGGAAGGGGCGGTGCTACAAGCAAGGAGTGAAGGTTTCAATTTGGAAAGGAAGGCGGAAACATGGGAAATGTGGCTTTTGGTACGAGGGAGGGGGCGGGGACATAGATATTTCTGCGGAAGCCAAAAATTTGGAATCCCTTCAGCCAAAAAACTAGCGCGCAGAGTGTTATCAGACAAGGTACCTTATTCAGAAATGGTCCAAAGATATATTGTGCTGAATCTCACATGGTTGGTTAAAATAAACTGTGTGCGATCTACTTGATTTTTTGTCTTGATTTGAATTACATAATGGGGTCACAGTGGCCATCGACGGTATTTAAAAGGCTAGACCTTTTATCTACAGTGATACTGCAACTATATGTGTGTCATAAAAGAATTGGAATTATTCAAGGTTTGTTTGAACATTTTTATGCATTAAGTGAGTTTTCAATGCATTTATGTGTATAATTCAAATTTGAACTACATGCACATGCTCTAGTGCATATAAATTAGTTGAAAAATCAAATCTTTGTCCTTTGGTGCATGCTTAGGTCCCATGCAAGAAATGGGAATGAATTTCAAACATCAGGGCATCGTTGATTGCCGGCAAAACATTAAGATGCCTGGTTTTTAAATTCTAGTAAATCCAAAACTTGTCTAAAATTCATAAAACTTGGCATTCTATCATGGAGCGGCGTCAACAGTTGTGGTAATTTTTTTGTCCGATTTGGGGCAGGTTTGGGTATATGCTTCTCACAAACCAGAGCTTCTCACAACAAGCATGATGGTTTCAGTAGGGAACGCCCCACCTTTGGGGTCAAAACAATATCCATTGCCTCTTATTGCTTTCAAATTTGTTTCTCATGTCAACATAGAACAACAGGAGTGTTGTGTTATTTTTTGTGATTTTTCGGGGTTCGTTTGAACATTTTTATGCATTAACTGAGTTTTCTATACATTTATGTGCATAATTCGAATTTGAACTACATGCACATGCTCCAGTGCATATATATTGGTTGAAAAATCAAATCTTTGTCCTTGGGTGCATGCTTAGGTCCCATGCAAGAAATGGGAATGAATTTCAAACACTAGGGCACCGTTGATTGCCGGCAAAACATTGAGATGCCTGCTTTTTAAATTCTAGTAAATCCAAAACTCGTTCGAAATTCATGGAACTTGGCATGATATCACGGAGCAGCATCAACATGTCATGGTAAATTTTTTGTCCCATTTGGGGCAGGTTTGGGTATATGCTTCTCACAAACTAGAGCTTCTCACAACAAGCATAATGGTTTCGGTAGGGAACGCTCCACCTTTGGGGACAAAACGATATCCATTGCCTCTTATTGGTTTCAAAAATTTTCTCGTGTCAACATAGAACAACAGGAGTGTTGTGTTATTTTTTGTGATTTTTCGGGGTTCTTATGGACATTTTTATGCATTAAGTGAATTTTCAATGCTTTTATGTGCACAATTCAAATTTGAACTACATGCACATGCTCCGGTGCATATAAATTGGTTGAAAAATCAAATCTTTGTCCTTGGGTGCATGCTTAGGTCCCATGCAAGAATTGGGAATGAATTTCAAACACCAGGGCACCATTGATTGTCGGCAAAACATTGAGATGCCTGGTTTTTAAATTCTAGTAAATCCAAAACTCGTCTGAAATTAATCAAACTTGGCATGCTATCATGGAGCAGAATCAACATGCGGTGGCAAATTTTTTGTCTAATTTGGGGCAGGTTTGGGTATATGCTTCTCACAAACCAGAGCTTCTGACAACAAGCATAATGGTTTCGATAGGGAACGCCCCAACTTTGGGGGCGTAACGATAGCCATTGCCTCTTATTACTTTCAAATTTTTTCTCATATCAACATAGAAAAACAGGAGTGTTGTGTTATTTTTTGTGATTTTTCAGGGTTCGTTTGAATATTTTTATGCATTAAGTGAGTTTTCGATGCATTTATGTGCATAATTCAAATTTGAACTACATGCACATCCTCCGGTGCATATAAATTGGTTGAAAAATCAAATCTTTTGTCCTTGGGTGCATGCTTAGGTCCCATGCAAGATATGGGAATGAATGTCAAACACCCTGCCACCATCACTCGGCCGCAAACATTGAGATGCCTAGTTTTTAAGTTCTTGTAAATCCAAAACTCGTCTAAAATTCATGAAACTTGGCATGCTATCATGGAGCGGCATCAACATGCCGTTCTAAATATTTTGTCCCATTTGGGGCAGGTTTGGGTATATGCTTCTCACAATCCAGAGCTTCTCACAACAAGCATGATGGTTTCGGATAGAACACCCGTATACAAAGTGAGACCAGGATTTGTGCATCTCTTGAACACTAACGGTTCTTTTGGATGACCCACGTGAACCAAAATAGGAAGATCTCTCATATTGGGTATGTTGCCATTTGTCAAACTAGAAAGATTAACATTTGTTGATCTAGTAACATTGCCATTTTCCAACCTTGTAACACTACGATTTGTCAAAATATGAAGCTAAAAATCACTAGCAGTATCTAATTTTTGCAACTAAAATTCAGTAATTAAGCATAGATGGAGGTGAGGAGGCGTGTTCAGCTAGGCATGCTGCGGGAGGTGCAGTACTATTCGATTTGACAGTGGGCGACGTAGTTCTCGATGATGTATGATATATTTATGTATTGTGTGAAGTGGCGATTGTAAGCTAACTCTTTATCCCTTTCTTATTCAATACATGGGATGTGTAAAGATTACCCCTCTTGCGACATGCCTACCATGTGGTTATGCCTCTAAGTCATGCCCCGACACGTGTGAGATATAGCCGCATCGTGGGTGTTACAAGTTGGTAATCAGAGCCTTCCCCGACTTAGGAGCCATCTGGTTGATCGAATCACTGACGTTGTTGAGTCTAGAACAAAATGTTTTGAGACTTAGGATTATATATATCGGAGAGTAGGATTCTTTTTACTCCTCAGTCCCTTCGTCGCTCTGGTGAGGCCTCCTGACGTAGAGTTTTGACTCTTCTCTCCTCCAATTTCACGAAATTTTTTTAGGATCACGCAGGTATCTTGGAATCGTTCTGATGGTTTTGTGACGAGAACATTGTTCTTGGTGCCTCCTGACATTTAGGGGCTGTGGCAGTGTCCCGGGGAGTTGAGCTCTGAGGTGTTGTCGTCACAATTTTATCATTGCAGTTCTAGAATACCTGAGTTCGCCGACATCGAAAATCTATTTTATGCAGTTGTTGGTGAGATAACCTCGGCGCCACCCAGTACTGGGGCGGGAGTTCGGGAGTATTGCCATAACTCGTATAACGGATGCTTTTCGAAGGTTGAGGTAAATGATTTCCGAAGGTTTCTTGGTTATGTGTTGAAGGATGGATACAGCTGGATGTAGGATTTGCTAGTTTGGGGTGAGATATTATGCTTCCCCTGTGTCCCCAACACCTGATTGCATAACCAGAAAGTTTCAGGAGTTTCATAGGTGGGAATTCAAGTAGCTCTAGTATGTCTTCCCGCAGATACTTGGTTTGTGATTGGGTAACCCTTACCAATTATTTGTTCATATCCGTACCTTGTTGCTTTATTCATCTACCTTTATCTAAGTGGATTCTCAAATTTATGGAAGTGTGATGATTTACTTTGGAATTCATTTGTTCAACCTTGTTCGAATGTTAAGGCTATATGTTGCAATTTTGATCCATTGATTTAGCTTGAATATATGTCTTTCAAGATTCTAACGGATGTCAACCTCTTCAGGATGGCTCCTCCAACGCGTGAGAATCTGGAACCTCCGCCACCACCTCCACCTCCGGAGGCATGGCAAGCTGTCATGGCCGCCACCAACGCCAACACTCAGATGCTTTTGCAACTCTTGCAAGAGTGAAACCAAGGAAATCAAGGCCAAGACAACAATCAACCTTAGTTTTCTACCCTCAATCAGTTCCTCGCAAACCAGCCAAAGTCCTTTAGTAACTGTGTCGAGGCCACATACGCCAACGGCTGGCTCGTGGATATCTGCAAACATTTTGAGTGTAGCAATGTAAGGCCTAAGGACTTTGAAAAGTTTGCTTCGTTTCTACTCAAGGATCAAGCTGCTGAGTGGTATCAACAATACAAACATTCCAGAGGAGGTCGTGTGATTACCTGGGATGATTTCCGCCGAGACTTCAAAGCTCACCATATTCCACAAAGTGTTGCTGAGAGTAAGCGCGAGGAGTTCCGCAATGTCAAGCAAGGCAACATGTCTGTTTACCAACACAATATACTGTTTCAGAGGCTCGCTTGCTTCGCTAAACAAGACGTCCCTGATGAGAAGAGCATGATTTATCAATTCAGAGGTGGCCTCAGAGAAGATCTGCAATTAGCTCTCGTGCTTTTTGAGCTGACCAAGTATGATGAATTCTACAACATGGCACTAAAACAAGAAGCTTCTCAGCTCAAGTGTGATGCTTCTAAGAAGAGAGTTAAGGATGTAGTTCAATCATCATCTTCTTCAACTCAAGTGGCAGCTAAGCAGCAGAAGTTCTGGTTGTCTCCTCCTCCTCTATTTCGTCAGCCTTACCAGCAGAAGAGTAAAGGTGGCAATGGATCTTCCCACCCACCCAACCTAGGCTATCAGAACAAAGCCCAGTCTCATACTCTAAGGTCAAGTGCTCCTTATCACCGTCCGCTCTCAGAGGTTACTTGCAAAAACTGTCAGCAAAAAGGGTACTATGCAAACAAATGCTTCAACCAAAGGCGCCTTTGTAACATCCCAAAATTCTAAATTTTGGAATGTTATAATAAATAGATAGATTTGATTGATTGTTTGATTGATTGTCTGAAAGTGAGTGAATTCGAAACTTTTTGAAAGTTAAATGAGAGGGAATAAAAGGACTTTCCCAAACTTTCATATTTGCTTTCTCATCTCCATGAATTCAAATTATTTTCAAATACAAAACCCTTGAGCGAAGATGATATGACTTCTTCCATTTAAAAAATTAAATGAAAGGGTATTTGAAAATAATTGAATTTCATTTGGAAATATTTCAATTCATAAACTTCATGCAACTCAATGATTTTCACGAGAGAAGATAAAATGACTTCTTCAAATTATGAAATATGAGTTGGGAGTTTCAAAGGATCAATTTCAAGTCCTTTTGGAATTAATTTTTCAATTTGGATTTATTTGAGTTTTATTTAAATTATTTTTCTCCAAAAATAAAATATATGGAAATTAGGGTAACATGATTCCCTACAACAGAAAATTGGAGAAAAATTAATTTGAAATCATTTTGGTATTTTTAAAATGATTTTTATTGGCTTTTTTTAGACCAGTAGCACTCTTTGAATTAAAGTTCTTTGAAAAAAAAGGTTTATTAAAAAAATAAAAAATAAATAAAGAGCTTTTCCCTCCGCCTAACTGGGCCGGCCCAGCTCCTGCCAGGCCAAGGCCCAGCCCAACTGCGCGCCGCCTCCGTCTTCGAGCTCGGGACAGAGTCCCGAGCGTGGCCGACTCCGCCGCCGCCGTCGAGTCCCGGCCGGGCACGCCTCCCCTTGCCCCTCCTCCACGCCACCTCCTCGCCCTCCTCATAAAGCCACCGCCCCGGGCCCCGCCTCTCTCTCTCTGCCGCACCGCGCCGCCCCTCCCGCATCTCGCCGCTGCCTGCGCCGCCTCTTGCCGCCGACGCCGCATGCGCCGCCGCCGCTCGCAGCCGCTTCGCCGCCGCCCGTTGCTGTTGCCCGCGCCGCACTCCGCCCCGCCGTTCGCAGTGCCGCCCCGCATCGCCCGGCGCCTCGCCCTGCCTCGCCGGAGAGCCGCCGTCGCCGATCTGCCGCCGCCGCCGAACCGCTGTAAACCGGTAAAAAAACCGCCCGGTTCGCCGGTTTTTTTAGGGTTCGGTTTTCGTTTAAAAAAACAGTTTAGTTTTTTTTAATTAGATCTATTTAGAGAACGTTCTCTGTTTAAGAACTAGTTAACGAACGTTCTCCCTTTAGTTTTTTCTTTTTCTGTTATTTTTGGCCAGGGACCTATTCATGATAAATTTCTTCAAAGTTTAGTCCCTGTACTTCAAACGACTATAACTTTTTACTCGTTAGTCCGAAATCCAACGAAACCAACGCCCACGTCTTCGTTATGATCTCCTCTATCCATTAAACAACTTAAACATGTTTTTGAAAAGTTTAAAATTTGAATTTGATCAGATTTGAATTCAAACTTCGTTTGATCATAACTTGAGTTTCGTAGCTCCGTTTGAGTTGATTCTTTTTGCAAATCGAAGCTCTTGACCTAAACCTTCTAATAAGGCCAAATTCACATAATTTTGGTACTGTTAGAAATAGTTTTATGTTGCAAGAGTTATTTTCTTGGTTTTGATGTTTTCCGAATCGTCTTCTTCGTTCTTTCCAATCTTTTGAGTGATTGCTTATGTGTGGTTACTATTGCTTGCTTACGATAGATTGACCGGAGTGTGACGAGTAGATCTATCAAGAGTTTTGAGTGCGAATCATCTTCATCAACATTGCAGGCAAGTTCACACTTTGACCATATTTTTTTTCTACTACCCAGTTTTATTGCATTAGATCAACCCTCACACATTGCATGATTAGGATCTAATTAAATTGTGGGATGGGAAGTAGATGAGGTAGTACCTATTACCTGTTCATTATCAAACCTTTGGGGGAGTTACTTTCTACGTTTGCTTATTTGGCCATGCTATGCTAGTAGACGTGGATTGGGTGAGTGAATATCCATGACAGATGTGAGATTGATTAATGGTTTATCTAAGGTGGCAACTTAAACACACATCTGCGTGGATTGAGGCACCTGGGGTTTCCAGGACTTGTCTGTTTTTCTTTGGACCGCCACCCAGGCTCAAAGGGATCATGAGATTATTCATACTAGAAACTTCCGTGTGCAGCCACAAGCCATTATGGGCTCTGGCATAGTTGACTAAGTTGTGCGAACTCTTAGAGTGGTAGACTAGCAGATGTAGGGGATGTAGGTGGTACGGTCTACCCGATCGTAAGGTGCTAGCGCTTCTGAAAGACTATGTCTCGGTCATCCGTCTTCTCAAACACCCTGTAGTGCGAGAAACCAAACGGAGGCGATCGAGTCTTGTGGGGAAAAGTGCGCAAACCTCTGCAGAGTGTATAAACTAATCATGATTAGCCGTGTCCCCGGTTATGGACATCTTGAGTATCTAGTTCTTGGATTATCCTGTTGATCTCATCACGTTACTTTAAATGAATATTGTTGGGTTTTAATGATGTTACTTAATTGGGATTGAGAATGCTGTCAACCATTCTCAATGTTTAACAACCACCATGATAGTAATTAATATTATTCCTTTGCAGTAGGGAAAAATTGGCTTTACGCAAAAACCTTATAACCATAGAGCTTTTCCACCAGCCAAATATGCATGTAGTGATAGCCTTTATTCATCATTCTCTATGGTGTGAATTTGCCAGTACATTCAATGTACTGACCCTCTGTGGCTGCAACGTCTCATGTTGCAGGATTATCTTACGACGAGTAAGTGATACGTTAGGGTTACGATTTCTACACTCAACTTTGCCGTTGGTGTTGATGGGAATCCACAACCTTGTTACTTCCGCTATTTTGGATTGAGGTAATAGTATTTACGTTACTTTATACATGTGATTTACCTCTGTTATAAATCCTTCAAGTACTGTGTGTGTCAGCATACCGATCCAGGGATGACACTTAAGCACAGAGACTTGATTCATTTGGGTCAGGTCGCTACAAGATGGTATCTGAGCACATGTTGACTGTAGGACGTGACCCTAGAAACTGGCAAGCCCATAGCAAAGATTTTTCTCTACAACTTTCCCTTTCAAAAAAGATCTTTTACCTCTCTTCTCTTTTGAGCTTATTCAAAAATTCCCTTTAGTGAGACCATACCCCTTTCCCTTTTGACCACTCGAAGATTCGACGGATGAGACCACTCCAAGAAGTATAAGACATCGGACAACCACAAACCACTAGGAACGAAGAGTATTTTCCGTGCATCTGAATAATGGAAACTACAACGGTTGAAGACCGAAGACAAGTGGAATTTGAAGGCTCTGAAGAATTCCCAGATTTGTATGACCTAGGAAGGCTACCCTTATGGAACTTGGTAGACTATGGAAGTTGTCAATACCCGAGATCAAGGTGTATTGGAGAAAGACCAAAACATGGAGAGTTGAGAACTCAAAGTTTTGTCAAGAAAACCCTAAGGCATGAGATATCAACTGGCAAGATAGCTCATGGCAATGACAAGGGCAGAAACACGGTTATCCGTGATGTCATCGCCGCTGATGCTATTGTCACCGTGCTGAGTTAAGGATGCCTTTCATCAGAATGGATTTGACGGAAGAAGGCTGATGGAGCACCTATTAGTAAGATGAAGTTTTAACCTTAGCCGGTGTATCACCAGGATCTGGAGTAGTACATCAAGATGTTTAAAATGGAGCTCCAGGAAGTCATATTAGACAAGGAAGTATTTCATGAGGAACTCAGGATCCTGAAGATGAGATTAGCCAAGCTGGAGGAGCTACAACCTCGAGATACCGGAGAATTTTCAGGAACTGAAGGACAGTATGACCATGGTTCATGTGAAGGATGTTGAAACCAGAAGTTTGAAATGCAACTCCGGAATATTAAAGGACGTCACGAGAGACTTCGCATCAACAGAGTTGATCTGGCAAAAGAACTTGAGAAGACAAGCATGATCGAAACAAGCCATTGGAGGCATGAACAATGCTTGAAGAGTTTGGAGACGTTGAAGATTTATTGACCTTAGAAGACCAAACCCCTATTATATACCTACGTTAGATGCGACGTTTGTGAGCTGTCATTTGTTTGATGTTTTTTGACAGCCACAGCAAAAATCTGTCTTTTCAAAACCATTGTTTGTATTGTGTGTCCCTCTCCCTCTCTCTTATCTTACCCCAAACCCATGGACCCAATAGAGAATGAATGAAGATGAGCTTGTATTTTCTAGAACGATGAGTCAGTTGGAGACAGACCGATGGATTCAGAACATGGAGGATCACATGGAGAATAACCCTATAGTTGGACATGATATGACCCAACATGCTCTTCAGTGCTTTGAAATAGGTGCTGCTACTTGGTGGAGAATGTACCAAACCATCAATGGGTGGCAAGGAGTAACCACTTGGAAGGAATTTAAGTTGACTTTGCCAAAGTCTTGGTTTGTGTCCCAGAAGTTGAAGCCTTATGGAAAGGATATGAAGAAACCTTGTGCATGCAAGATTTGTGGAGAAATAGGACACACCCATAAAGAACACAAGGATGAATGCCCTAATTGCGAAGGAAGTCACCCAGTTGAAGAATGCCCAATTAGGCAGATTACTTGTTTCTTGTGTGAAGGGACTACCCACTATCCTGCTCAGTGTCACATTTACCCCATGGTACAACGAACCATCCAATAGAAGAAAGAAGAAATGAAAGGAGTCCTTATGGAAAGTTCAGAAGAACATGTGATGAAGGAAGATGTGGAGGACACACCCAAAGAAGAGCCAATTAAACCCTGCACCAAGTCATGCTATTCATGTGGGGAAGAAGGACACATCTCCCAGAATTGTTTGAATGGGGATTTAGTAGAATTCCCGACAGAGAAAGTAGAGTATGAACCACTGGAAATAGAAGCTCTGATGGGAATGGAAAAGTCCAGAAAGAGAAGTAGATTGGATTCCAGGAAAGATCTGAGTCATGTCACCTGTTATAAGTGCAAGGAGTCAGGGCACTACCTCAGCAATTGCCCAAAAAAAAGAAGCCAAGGACCCAAGTAGGCTATATAATCACAAGGAAACCTCGAAACTTGTCAGAAGTAATATGTTTTAGTGGTAATGGAGCAGGGCACTTTGCCAGAGAATGCCCCAAGGAGAAGGAGACTCGTGCTAGATAGTTGAGTTTGCAACAAAAGAAATGGAGTAGTAGAAGTGAGAACATTTTCTTTTATATTGAGGTGTTGAGTTGAGACATGTAATGGAGAAGCGAGAGATTGTAATCATTTGAGAATGAATAAAGTAGCATCGTTGGTACTGATATGGATTTTATGAGTTGTTACTCTATGAAGAAGGATTTTGACCATTTTTGAGAATAAGAGAAATATGGTCCATGGAAGATTTGTGCATTTTAAGGGTGGTAGTACCCTGTAATGGATTTTGGATAAAATGAATACGAGTTTTGTCTCGATATGTGTGATACCCCAAGAGTATGTGGGATGAAGTTGGAGACCGTCAGTTGTTTGGACCAAATGTGATCAAGGAGTCAGAAGAGAATGTTAAGTTGATTCGAGATAGACTGAAGGTAGCTCAGTCCAGGCAGAAGAGTTATGTAGACTCAAAAACTCAAGGAGGTAGTCTATGAAATTGAAGACAGAGCATGTCTTCGTGTGACCCCTCTGCGAGGAGTTAAACAATTTGGAGTTAAGGGACAGTTAGCCCCGAGATTTGTAGGACCATACCGAGTTTTGGAGCGTATGAGAGAAGTGGCCTACAAGTTGGAGTTACCCGAAGGACTGTCAGGAGTTCAAGATGTGTTTCACGTTTCCCAGTTAAAGAAGTGCCATGTAGAGATGGCCAATATTCCCCTGTAAGGACGCTTGACCGCGGAAAGGATAATGATGTTCCATGAAGTGGAATATGGACTTCATAAGTATAAGTTTTTATCTCGGTATGAGGGATATCCCACGAGGATGAAGAGATGAATTACTATTGGATATAAAGGAGGTATGATGTCGGAAATATGGATCAATGGAAACTCCATGATGAGTCCGAGTAATCATGTCCTAGTTTGGTGCCAATAGAAGGAAGGAAGATAGTACAATTGGATGGATTTAATAATACTAGGAAGTTGGAAGTTGGAATAATGACCAGTTGCCCAATGATAAGTTCAAGGACTACAAGTGATGAGGTGTGCCATAACCCACAGGCCCAAGGACCTGCCAAGAAGCAAGCACATTCTTGCTGAAGGAAAAACCCTGGAAGTGGATATACCTTGTCGATAGACGATTTTATAGGAGTTTACGCAAAACCTGAGAGTTGTGAAGGAACGATAGATGTTTGTCTGGCTTGCAGAATCAATGGATTATTCCGAACTTGGTTCGTCCACAAGAGAAATTCTGCAATGCTTGTGAGGATGACCGAGTGTTACAATGCGAGATTCGCTAAACCGTATACAAGGTAATGATTTGGGTGTGGGATGGATTGATCACCATACCGACTTACTCTTATTATTCGCCTTGCTATATGGGATGGTAAATCTGAGTGACTTGCCTATAGTAGAGAGACGACGATATTAAACCGTGTTAAACCTTAGAATGGTATAAAAAATTTTCCCTTGTACACGGCAGCTTTTTGCCAACCGTAGGTTATACGGTGAGGATCAACCCAGACCCATTTCCTGCAGGAGAAACCATAAATTGTTGATCACCATGAGATATCGACAGTTGTTTAGTTTTGGCGCCCGACCCGTCAGCTAAGAAGACCCAATCTCGGAATAACCTTACCAAGAGGAAAGGACAGAAGAATTGAGGAAAAGGTTATGCCACTACCGGAAGAGCCAGAGAAGGAATTTTTCGAGGATTTGAGAAGACCGACACTGTTAACAATATGGATGAAGTATATGAGTTCCGATGGAGCTGTAACCATGCTTCTAAGGGTGGTAGCACCCCAGACCCCGGAGACGATTGATGGATTTTTTAGGAGACCCCAACCCTAACCTATTTCTTTCTAGCCTCTCCGAATCTCGAGGACGAGATTCATTTTAAGGGTGGTAGGTTTGTAACATCCCAAAATTCTAAATTTTGGAATGTTATAATAAATAGATAGATTTGATTGATTGTTTGAAAGTGAGTGAATTCGAAACTTTTTGAAAGTTAAATGAGAGGGAATAAAAGGACTTTCCCAAACTTTCATATTTGCTTTCTGATCTCCATGAATTCAAATTATTTTCAAATACAAAACCCTTGAGCGAAGATGATATGACTTCTTCCATTTAAAAAATTAAATGAAAGGGTATTTGAAAATAATTGAATTTCATTTGGAAATATTTCAATTCATAAACTTCATGCAACTCAATGATTTTCACGAGAGAAGATAAAATGACTTCTTCAAATTATGAAATATAAGTTGGGAGTTTCAAAGGATCAATTTCAAGTCCTTTTGGAATTATTTTTTTCAATTTGGATTTATTTGAGTTTTATTCAAATTATTTTTCTCCAAAAATAAAACATATGGAAATTTAGGGTAACATGATTCCTTACATTAGAAAATTGGAGAAAAATTAATTTGAAATCATTTTGGTATTTTAAAAATGATTTTTGTTGGATTTAATAGACCAGTAGCACTCTTTGTTTTATCTGAATTTGTGTGAATTTTATTTAATGCTAGAAAAATGTTCATGTCGTAGAAAATCTTTTTCTGAAAATTTTGATATATTATATGCCTATATAAAATTTTTAGTTATTGTTTTTATTATTTTAGTTCTGAAAAAAAAGTTTATTAAAAAAAAATAAACTTTCCCTCCGCCGAACTGGGCCGGCCCAGCTCCTGCCAGGCCAAGGCCCAGCCCAACCGCGCGCCGCCTCGTCTTCGAGCTCGGGACAGAGTCCCGAGCGTGGCCGACTCCGCCGCCGCCGTCGAGTCCCGGCCGGGCACGCCTCCCCTTGCCCCTCCTCCACGCCACCTCCTCGCCCTCCTCATAAAGCCACCGCCCCGGGCCCCGCCTCTCTCTCTCTCCGCGCCGCCGCCCCTCCCGCATCTCGCCGCTGCCTGCGCCGCCTCTCGCCGCCGACGCCGCATGCGCCGCCGTCGCTCGCAGCCGCTTCGCCGCCGCCCGCTGCTGCTGCCCGCGCCGCACTCCGCCCCGCCGTTCGCAGCGCCCCCCGCCGCATCGCCCCGCGCCTCGCCCTGCCTCGCCGGAGAGCCGCCGTCGCCGATCTGCCGCCGCCGCCGAACCGCTGTAAACCGGTAAAAAAACCGCCCGGTTCGCCGGTTTTTTTAGGGTTCGGTTTTCGTTTAAAAAAACAGTTTAGTTTTTTTTAATTAGATCTATTTAGAGAACGTTCTCTGTTTAAGAACTACTTAACGAACGTTCGCCCTTTAGTTTTTTCTTTTTCTGTTATTTTCGGCCAGGGACCTATTCGTGATAAATTTCTTCAAAGTTTAGTCCCTGTAACTTCAAACGACTATAACTTTTTACTCGTTAGTCCAAATCCAACGAAACCAACGCCCACGTCTTCGTTATGATCTCCTCTATCCAGTAAACAACTTAAACATGTTTTTGAAAAGTTTAAAATTTGAATTAGATCAGATTTGAATTCAAACTTCGTTTGATCATAACTTGAGTTTCGTAGCTCCGTTTGAGTTGATTCTTTTTGCAAATCGAAGCTCTTGACCTAAACATTCTAATAAGGCCAAATTCACATAATTTTGGTACTGTTAGAAATTGTTTTATGTTGCAAGAGTTATTTGCTTGGTTTTGATGTTTCGAATCGTCTTCTTCGTTCTTTCTGATCTTTTGAGTGATTGCTTATGTGTGGTTACTATTGCTTGCTTACGATAGATTGACCGGAGTGTGACGAGTAGATCTATCAAGAGTTTTGAGTGCAATCATCTTCATCAACATTGCAGGCAAGTTCACACTTTGACATACCTTTTCTACTACCCAGTTTTATTGCATTAGATCAATCCTCACACATTGCATGATTAGGATCTAATTAAATTGTGGGATGGGAAGTAGATGAGGTAGTACCTATTACCTGTTTATTATCAAACTTTGGGAGTTACTTCTACGTTTTGCTTATTATGCCATGCTATGCCTAGTAGACGTGGATTGGGTGAGTGATATCCATGACAGATGTGAGATTGTTAATTAATGGTTTATCTTAAGGTGGCAACTTAAACACACACTCGGTGGATTGAGGCACCTGTTTGCCTGTTTTTCTTTTGGACCGCCACCCAGGCTCAAAGGGATCATGAGACTATTCATACTAGAAACTTCCGTGTGCAGCAACAAGCCATTATGGGCTCTAGCATAGTTGACTAAGTTGTGTGAACTCTTATAGTGGTAGACTAGCAGATGTAGGGGATGTAGGTGGTACGGTCTACCCGATCGTAAGGTGCTAGCGCTTCTGAAAGACTATGTCTCGTCATCCGTCTTCTCAAACACCCTGTAGTGCGAGAAACCAAACGGAGGCGATCGAGTCTTGTGGGGAAAAGTGCGCAAACCTCTGCAGAGTGTATAAACTAATCATGATTAGCCGTGTCCCCGGTTATGGACATCTTGAGTATCTAGTTCTTGGATTATCCTGTTGATCTCATCACGTTACTTTAAATGAATATTGTTGGGTTTAATGATGTTACTTAATTGGGATTGAGAATGCTGTCAACCATTCTCAATGTTCTAACAACCACCATGATAGTAATTAATCTTATTCCTTTGCAGTAGGGAAAAATTGGCTTTACGCAAAAACCTTATAACCATAGAGCTTTTCCACCAGCCAAATATGCATGTAGTGATAGCCTTTATTCATCATTCTCTATGGTGTGAATTTGCCAGTACATTCAATGTACTGACCCTCTGTGGCTGCAACGTCTCATGTTGCAGGATTATCTTATGACGAGTAAGTGATACGTTAGGGTTACGATTTCTACACTCAACTTTGCCGTTGGTGTTGATGGGAATCCACAACCTTGTTACTTCCGCTATTTTGGATTGAGGTAATAGTATTTACGTTACTTTATACATGTGATTTACCTCTGTTATAAATCCTTCGAGTACTGTGTGTGTCAGCATACCGATCCAGGGATGACACTTAAGCACAGAGACTTGATCCATTCGGGTCAGGTCGCTACAGCCTTCCGCCTCCTCCTCCTGTGAGATCTGCCAGCAATGCAGTGGTCAAGCATAATCCCAAGTATGCCAAGGTAAACATGATGAACGCAGTTCAGGCAGAGGATTCTTCAGAAGTGATCATGGGTAACCTTCTAGTTAACTCCATTCCTACTAATGTTCTGTTTGATACTGGTGCATCGCATTGTTTCATGTCAAGAACGTTTTTTGCCAAGAATGAATTCACTTCTTCACATTTGGGTAAATCCATGGATATCGTTTCTCTGGGTAAACGGTTGAGTGCCGGTTTGGTGGTTCCGGATGTTTCTATCAAGATGGGAGACTATAGATTTGTGTCTTCTCCAATGGTCCTTGGTGACTCAGATATTGATCTAATTCTCGGGATGGACTAGCTTTCTAAGCACAAGGCTCGGCATGATTGTGCTGCTAGGCATATTCAATTGACACACTCGTCTGAGGATGTGATCATCTATGCCGCTCGTGATGAAACCATTCGATTGTTTTCTCTCAATGAGAAGGGCGAGTTGAATGCCATCTCTTAGATTCCAATCGTTTGTGAATATCAAGACATCTTTCCAGAAGAGCTTCCAGGAATGCCACCTCACCGGCCAGTTGAATTCGTCATCGATCTTGAGCCATGCACGAAACCTGTTTGCAAATGCCCTTACAAGATTGGACCAAAGGAATTGAAGGAATTGAAGAAACATCTCGATGAACAAGAGCGTCCAGGTATGATCAGACCGAGTTCATCTCCATGGGGTTGTGGTGTTCTTTTTGTCTAGAAGAAGGATGGTACGGACCGACTTTGACTATCGCCCATTGAACAAGAAGACAATAAAGAACAAGTACCCACTTCCCAACATCAATGAGCTTTTCTAGCAACTTAAGGGTGCCCAAGTATTCTCCAAGCTTAACCTCCGTATGGGCTCTCATCAGATTCGCATTCATGAACAAGATATCCCCAAGACAGCATTCAGAACAAGCTATGGTTCTTATGAATATATTGTCATGTCTTTCGGCCTTGTCAATGCTCCTCCATCATTCTCTCGCATGATGAACAACTTCATCTTCAACCCTTACAAAAATGATTTCGTCTTGGTGTATCTCGATGATATTTTGGTCTTTTCAATGAACAACGAGGATCATGCCAAGCATTTGAGATTCGTACTCGACAAACTCAGAGAACATCAATTCTATGTGAAGTTTTCCAAGTGTGAGTTTTGGCTTGATGAGGTTCTCTACCTTGGGCATATCATCTCCGCCAAGGGCATCGTGATTAATCCTTAGAAGGTGTCTGCAATTGTGAATTGGGAACCGCCTCAAAATGTGAAGCATCTCCGCAATTTCCTTGGGCTTGCAAGCTATTGTCGAAGATTCATTGAGAATTTCTCTAAGATTGCAGAGCCTCTTTCCAACCTCCTCCAAAAGCATGTCAAGTATCTCTAGATGCCTAAATGTGACATTGCTTTCAACACCATCAAAGAGAAGATGGTCACAGCTCCTGTCTTGACTCCTCCTGATGAATCCAAACCATTTGAGGTTTTCTGTGATGCTTCCCGGCATGGTCTCGGTGCTGTGTTAATGCAAGAGAAGAAAGTTGTGGCCTATACCTCTTGCCAATTGAAGCCCAACGAAAAGAACTACCCCACTCATGATCTCGAGTTGGCGGCAGTTGTCCATGCTATATTAACATGGAGACATCTCTTGTTGGGAAGGAAAGTGGGCATCTTCACTGATCATAAGAGCCTCAAGTACATCTCCACTCAGCCCAACCTCAACCTCAGGCAGACTCGTTGGGACGAAATGATTCAAGAGTATAATCCAAGTATTGAATATACTCCAGGCAAGGCCAATGTCATTGCAGATGCTTTGAGTAGGAAGGCTTACTGCAACAGTTTAATTCTCAAGCCCTTCCAACCAGACCTTTGTGAAGCTTTCCGCAAACCAAATCTCCAAGTTATTCCTCAAGGCTTTCTTGCCAACCTCCAAGTCTCTCCTACTTTGGAAGATCAGATTCGTGAGGCACAACTTCTTGATGCAATGGTAAATAAGGTGAAAAATGGGATTGTCAAGAGTCAACCCAAATACAAGTGATGTCGCCTTGATGACCAAGATACTCTATTCTTGGAGGATTGAATTGTGGTTCCTAAGGGTGATCTACATAGAGTCATTATGAATGAGGCTCACAATTCCCTTATATCCATTCATCCTGGAAGTACAAAGATGTACCATGACCTCAAGCAGTCGTATTGGTAGACTCGAATGAAGCGAGAAATCGCTCAGTTCGTGAATGAATGTATGCCTGCAGAAGGGTGAAAGCAGAACACGAACGGCCAGCTGGTCTCCTCCAACCTCTTGCCATTCCAGAATGGAAGTTTGACCATATTGAGATGGACTTCGTGACTGGATTTCCCAAGTCCAAGCGTGGAAATGATGCTATCTTTGTCGTCATCGACAAGCTTACTAAAGTGGCTCATTTCCTTCCAATCAAAGAATCTATCATGACAGCTTAGTTGACAGAGCTATACACCTCCAGGATTGTCTCTTTGCATGGCATCCCGCAATTGATATATTCAGATCGTGGAAGCATCTTTACTTCTAAGTTCTGGGATTCCTTCCAGAAGGCCATGGGCACCAACATTCGCTTCAGCACAGCCTTCCATCCTCAAACTAGTGGCCAAGTCGTGTGAGTAAATCAAATTCACTACTAGGAAAAAGCCTAGTAGTAGCGCGGGTTAAAAGCTAGTAGTAGCGCGGGTGCCTGCGCTACTACTAC
This sequence comes from Triticum urartu, assembly GCF_003073215.2. Classification (NCBI taxonomy): domain Eukaryota; kingdom Viridiplantae; phylum Streptophyta; class Magnoliopsida; order Poales; family Poaceae; genus Triticum; species Triticum urartu. Next base: position 364,696,666 of record NC_053025.1, on the reverse strand, counting down.
GGCGCTACAGCTAACTAGTAGTAGTAGCGCGGTGCATCCCATGCTACTAGTACGTGTGTTAGTAGTAGCGCATGTCTGTGACCCATGCTACTACTATTAATTTGAAAAACCAAAAAGAAATCTCGACCCCATGACGCGCGCACGTTGGCCGGGAGCAGGGAGATCTCGTCCATGACGCGTGCCTCGTGGAAGCCGTCGAGGACGGCCGCGGAGGCCAGCCCGGCGTGGGCCAGGAGCTGGAGGACCTGCATCTTGGCATCATGCGTGGGGAGCAGCACCTCGCGGCGGCCGTCGCCGTTGAGGTCGGCTACGAGTGGCGGCAGGAGGCGGTCCACGTCTTCCGGAACGAGAAGTCACCCTCGTGCTGCCGGAGGAGGAGGGGGATGGGTCAGCTAGTGTTCTGGATCGAATCAGAGAGGGGGATGGAGGGCTGACCTGGTGCAAGAAGAAGACGGTGAAGGCGGCGAGGAGGAGGATGCCGTGGTCGCGCTTCCGCATCTTGGCGGCGGCAAGGAGCTCCGACGACTGCCCACCGAAGGGATCTCGAAGAGGGAGGGGGCGAAGAAAGCAGAGTGTACCAGCGGCAGCCACCGCTGGAGTATGAGGGAGAGACGAGGAAAGTGAGAGAGGGGGAAAGTGAGGGAGAGAGGAGGGATTCGGCTAAGGGTACGGAGATTTCACCTACCTCGTACTTAGTAGTAGCGAGGGGTGTAAAACAGCGCTACTACTATCAACTTAGTAGTAGCGTGGGTTTGTACCCCTCGCTACTACTATGGCATGTCCCGGGAGGGCACGGTAGAGATCGCTTAGTAGTAGTGAGGGTTAAAAACCCGCGCTACTAGTATCAACTTAGTAGTAGCGAGGGTTAAAAACCCGCGCTACTAGTAAGTAGCAGTAGCGAGGGTTATAAACCCTCGCTACTAGTAAGCGTCTGTCTATAAGCTTTTCCCTAGTAGTGATTCTTGAAGATATGCTCAGGGCTTGTGTCATTTCCTTCGGTATGAATTGGGAAGATTGTCTTCCATATGCCGAGTTCTCCTACAACAAAAGCTTCCAAGTGAGTTCGGGCAAGGCCCCATTCGAGATTCTCTATGGCGGAAAGTGTCGTACTCCTCTTAATTGGTCAGAGACTGGTGAACGCCAACATCTTGGCAATGACTTAATCACAGAAGCTGAAGAAATGTGTAAAGTCATCCGTGAAAATCTCAAAGTCGCGCAATCGCGCCAGAAGAGTTACTATGATAGCAAGCATCATGACTTGGCTTTCGAGATTGGAGACCATGTCTACCTCCGTGTCTCTCCAATGAAAGGTACTCGTCGCTTCGGTATCAAAGGAAAGCTTGCTCCTAGATACGTGGGTCCTTTCAAGATCATTGGCAAAAGAGGCGATCTCGCTTATCAACTTGAGCTTCCGTCCAACTTCGCAAACGTGCATGATGTGTTTCACATGTTACAGCTTCGCAAGTGCTTCAAGACACCTGAGCGCACCATAAACTTCGAAGAGATTGATCTCTAAGAAGACCTGTCTTATCATGAGCATCCCGTTGCTATTCTTGAAGAAACTAAGCGCAAGACTCGCAACAAGTCTATCAAGTTCCTGAAAGTGAAGTGGTCACACCATTCTGACTGAGAAGCCACCTGGGAATGCGCGGACCACCTCCGTTCCGAATATTCGGAGTTCTTTCAGTCCTAGATCTCGGGACGAGATCCTTTCGTAGTGGTGGAGTGTTGTAACACCTCGGATGTAACTTACCATATTTGTAACACCGACATTGCCTTTTCCGGCATTAAGTTATGATATTCCCTTCGTGATTGGGTTTTGGTCTTTGTTTTGCATTTTTTTTCATGTCATGCATTTCATATCATGTCGTCATGTGCATCTCATTTGCATACGTGTTCGTCTCATGCATCCGAGCATTTTCCCCGTTGTCCGTTTTGCAATCTGACACTCCTATGTCCTCCGTCGTCCCCCTCTTGTCTCTTTTTGTGAGCGGGTGTTAAACATTCTTGGAATGGACCGAGATTTTCCAAGTAGCCTTGGTACACCACCGGTAGACCGCCTGTCAAATTTCGCATCATTTCGACTCCGTTTAATACTCCAACGGTTAACCGGGGAACTGTAAAGGCCTCGTGTGTGTTGCAGCCCAACACCCCTCCAAAATGGCCTAATAAACCCTCCAAACCCCTTCCATGTCCTCCGCCGTCGGATCACGATCGTGTGGCCGAAAACTACACTCCATTTGGACACTCCTACCTCCTCCTAGGAATAAATATATGCACCCCTCCTCCAAATTCGCGGATGAAACCCTAAAAATCCTCCCATCACGCCGCTGGACAATTACGCCGCCGCTGGACGCGTCCGCCTCTGCCGCCCGCGCCAATCAGCGAGCAACACGTGTCCTGCCGCCACCGCCATCCACCGTGGCCCGGCGAGCCCGGAACGGGCCTGGCCGGCCCATCGCCGCCGCCACACCCCGCGCGCCCCCGCGCCGGGTTAGCGCATCACCCCGCCGCCGCCGCCGCCCGGGAAGCTCGCCGCCCTTCCCCGCCCGCCGTCCTGCCACCATCATCTTGCCGCGCCACCTCGCCACCGAGCCAGTCGCCTCGGCTGCCGCCGCAGACCTCGCCGCTCCGCCGTTCCGCGGCCAGATCCGGTCTGCCTCCAGATCCACCTCCTTTCCGGCCATCTCTCCCTCTCCGGCGAGTTTTTCAGTGAAGATCTGGCCGCCTCGATCCGTGCGCCACTGGAACCCTAGATCTGGAGGTCTATTTTTCATCCGTGTTTTCCCTATTAAATTTTAAGCCCCTGTTCATCACGCCATAACTCCATTACCGTAGCTCCGTTTCATGCGCATGATATATCAAAATGTTCATCATGATGTCCTCTTCATTTTGTTCCATTGTGGCATGCTAGTTTGAGTCCATCTTGATGCCCTAATCGTGGATACAAGAGTGCTATAAATTGTTAGGTGCTGATTCTTATCTGAGTATGGGGAATTGTCATTTTTGCTACATTTGTTGTGTGCTGCATTTGGGCATGAGCTCTACATGTATTTTGATATATGCCATGCCATCTTTACATGGGTGTTTTACATGTATTTTTGTGATCAATGTGGTGACTAGCACAAGCATGCAAAGTAGCCTTCGTGATATTGCTGATTTCAGGGACTTAGGATTTTGCTAAGTCCTTGCTCTGCTGTTATTTTTATGCCATGTAGCCATGATGCTACAGTGATATCCATGCTTGTTTTGAGTTGCTTCAGTAAGGATAATTTTGACATATGGTTGTTCTCTATCCATCCATGCCCCTGTTTGCAATTATGGAGTTCCCTAGCATGTCTTACTCTTGCTCGACTTTTGCTATAAAATGTTCCTAGCAGATTGTTTACATGTTAATCAATTTTGCCATGGTTGTTGTAGTTGATCCATGCATGATATGAACTTTCTCTTGCCTTGGTTAGCTTCTTGAACATGGCATCTTGTTGATGTTATGCCTATCTTGTCATGCATTGCCTTGTGCTGAGTGAATCAAGTTGGCAAAGATGCCTTCATAAATCTATTATGCCATGCTCAGTTTTCTGTTGTTTGAATCTGTTAACGAAACTTGCTATGTTTACATGGGTGCCATTTTATCTTATGTGCCTTTTTGGCTTATGGTCAGTAAGGTACTTTTGTTCTATGCATTTATTATATTCATGCACTGCCTTGTTTTGCTATGATATTTTCCTGTAGCATGTTGTTTGCTTGCTCTAAACATTGCTTCCTGATATTATTCCTGGCATGTTAGTATTTTCACCACGTCTGTGAAGCTAATATCTTTTGCACTTTTCCCATGCTTATGTGAACCTACTATTGTATCATTTAGCCATAGATCAGTGTTCATATTTTGTCAAGCATCTTGAGTAGATCACTGCCATGTGCTTTGTTGATATGTTGGAGCGCAGTAGCTTAGTTTCATGTTGCATTCTAGATGGCATCGTCCTGTTAATTGCAGAATTGTGCCATTATTGTTTTGCTTGCCATTTGCTAACCGTGCATCCGATTCCGGTGATCTTTATATCGATTTTGACCGAAATCATCTCATCTTTCTAGAGGCACACTTGGTTTGCCAAGTTGATGCCTGATTCAATCTTTCCCTCCCGAAGCACGCACATGCTTTGCATATCACATCTCGCATATCATGCCATGTTTTGCATCATGTTGCTTGCGCATTGCACCGTGGTTGATTGTTGTTTCCTTTGCTTGTGTTCTTGCTTGGGGTAGAGCCGGGAGACGAGTACGTGATCGAGCAACCCGTTGAGTATGCTAACGAGGATCAAGCTTTTCGTTAACTCTGAGAACTTTGTAGGCAAGATGACCTTACCCTCGAAATCACTTCTATCTTTGCTTGCTAATTGTTCACTCTATTACTATGCCACGATACCTACCACTTGCTATATAATGCCTCCCATATTTTCATGTCAAGCCTCTAACCCACCTTTCCTAGCAAACTGTTGTTTGGCTATGTTACCGCTTTGCTCAGCCCCTCTTATAGCGTTGCTAGTTGCAGGTGAAGAGGGAGTTTGTTCCTTGTTGGAACATGGTTATTGTTGGGGTATCATTATTATATCTTGTTTACTTTTATGCATCTATATACTTGGTAAAGGGTGGAAGGTCGGCCTTATGCCTGGTGTTTTGTTCCACTCTTGCCGCCCTAGTTTTCCTTCGTACCAGTGTTATGTTCCCTGATTTTGCGTTCCTTACGCGGTTGGGTGTTATGGGAACCCCTTGACAGTTCACCTTGAATAAAACTCCTCCAGCAAGGCCCAACCTTGGATTTACCATTTGCCTACCTACCACCATATACCTTCTCTTGGGTTCTGCAGACTCAAGGGTCATCTTTATTTTAAACCACCCCCGTGGGCCAGTGCTCCTCTGAGTGTTGGTCCGAAACGGGCAGCCTGCGGGGCCACCTCAGGGTAACTCGAGGGTTGGTTTTACTCGTAGCTTGACCTATCCGGTGTGCCCTAGGAACGATATACGTTCGACTCCTATCGGGATTTGTCGGCACATCAGGCGGCTTTGCTGGTCTCGTTTTACCATTGTCGAAATGTCTTTTAACCGGGATTCCGACACTGATCGGGTCTTCCCGCGAGAAGGAATATCCTTCGTTGACCGTGAGAGCTTGTGATGGGCTAAGTTGGGACACCCCTGCAGGGTTTTGAACTTTCGAAAGCCGTGCCCACGGTTATGGGAAGATGATCAGGCCCCACAAGATGGCGTTTCTGGGCCTGCGGAGGCCATGATGGGTGACCAAGCTCTTGAGGTCCCCCCACCTCGGGAGGCGCCATGACCTCCGAAGGCCACATGCTCCACCGATGCTGCCGCCCTCGTGGATCACCCGGTATACTTCGTCAGCATGGTGTTATGGGACGCAAGAGCACGATACCCCATGCCACAGAAGCTCTTGCTCGCGCTCCTAGTGGCCTCACGTAAACTGCATCATTACTTCCAAGGCGACCCGATCAAGGTCGTCTCGGCCTACCCACTGGAGAGGGTGCTCTGGAGCCCAATGCTGCGGGAAGAGTCGTTGAGTGGAACATCGAACTACAAGCATTTCAGCTGGAGTTCAGCACAACTAGGGTCATCAAGGGAGCCGCCCTCCCCGACTTCGTAGCAGAATGGACCGTCGCTCCAGAGCCCGATGCAAGCGAGAGCTGATCCCTCTCGCCAGGAAATGAAGCGCCAGACGGCTGGGTCATGTACTTTGACGGCGCCTTTGGACGCCAAGGTGCGGGGGTTGGCGCCGTGCTCAGCTGACCCACCCAAGACAAGCTCTACTATGTCGTGCAACTCTGCTTGCAGTGGGGGGAGAAGGTCCCCAACAATATTGCGGAATACGAGGGGTTGATCACCGACCTCGAGGTTTGCGGCGGCCTTGTGAGTAAAATGCCTCACAATCAAGGGTGACTCTCAGCTCCTCGTCAACTTTTCCAACAAATTGTATGAGCCGAGGGACGAGCACATGGAGGCATACCTCGCGGAGGTGCGCAAGATGGAGAAGCAATTTCTGGGCCTGGAGCTGCAGCACGTGCCTCGCGGCACGAACAAGGAGGCTGACGACATCGCCAAGAGGGCGTCCAAGCATCAGCCACAGGAGCCTAGCGTCTTCGAGGAGCAACTCTTCAAACCTTTCACGGCCCCTTCGGATGCGGGGTCCGTGCCGCCTCGAGAGGAGCTTCCTCCGCCACCAACCTCAGGAGCCCCGGCCTGCGGCCCGACTTCAGGAGCGCACCTGCTCCTCACGCTCGAACCTCAGGAGGGGTGATGGACTGAAGAGTTTAGGGTGTACCTGGGACAAGGTATACTATCGGAGAAGGAGGATAATGTGGAGCGCGTGGCCCGGTAGGCTACAACATACCGCATCCAGGATGATGAACTATACAGAAAATGACCAAACGATGTTTCCTTGCGATGCATTTCCAGGAAGCAGAGGTGCGAGCTACTAGCAGACATACACGGCGGAGATTGCGGACATCACTCATCATCGCGCACCCTGGAGGGCAAGGCGTTCCGCAGCGGGTTCAACTGGCCCACGACACTCAATGACACAACCGAGCTGGTGAGATCCTATGAGGCCTGGCAGTTCCATGCCAAGCAAATCCACCAGCCAGTTCAAGGCCTCTAGACTATCCCACTCTCCTAGCCATTCACGTTCTGGCGGCTGGTTATCCTGGGTCCTTTCCCTTGAGCGCCTGGGGGCTACTGCTACCTCTACGTCGCCATCGACAAGTTCACCTAATAGGCGGAGGTGGAAGCCGTCCGCGCCATCCCAGCCGGGTCCGCGGTCAAGTTCATCAAGGGCCTCATGAGCCGGTTTGGGGTCCCTAACCGCATCATCACTGACAACGGCTCGTAGTTCACTAGCAATCTCTTCAAGACATATTGTGCTAACCTTGGAACGTATATTTTCTACGCTTCGATGGCACACCCAAGGAGCAGTGGCCAAGCCGAGCGCGCCAACGCAGAAGTCTTGAGAGGCCTCAAGACCAGGACCTTCAAGAAGAAGCTCGAATCCTGCAACAGGGGCTGGCATGACGAGCTCCAGTCCGTGTTGTGGTCCATCCGCAACACCACCACAAAGCCAATAGGCAAGACCCCGTTCTTCCTCATCCACGGAGCAGAAGCGGTTCTCCCTCACGAGGTCTGGCATCGCTCCACGCGAGCCCTAGCTTTTGATGAGACGTATCAGGACGCCATGCGGGGGATGGACCTTGTGTTGGGGGAGGAACGCCGCCGCCAAGCCTCGCTCTGAGCGGCAAGGTACCAGTAGGTGCTGCGACGGTATCACTGCCGTAGTGTCCGCTCCAGGATGCTCGAAGTGGGCGATCTCGTCCTGAGGCAAGTTCTCTTCAGGGAAGGGCTGGATAAGCTCTCGTCCATGTGGGAGGGCCCGTTTAGGATTGCCCGCATCTATAGGCCTAGCGCCGCGCGCCTGGAGATGCAGGACGGGACCCCCATCCAGAACGCCTGGAACACCCAGCACCTCTGGAAGTTCTAACCATGAAGCAAGGCCCAGTGCCTGTGAACGTCTCTGGCCGTGACACTCTCACGTAATAATGAGTGGGGCTGTACACGCCCTGGAGTCTCCGGAGTGCCGCCCTCGGGCCTCGGGGGCTACCTCCCACGTCCTAGTGGTAGCACTTAGCTCCGCGCTAGTGAGAAGACTAGACTAGGTGCCGGATGCGACTGTTCATTTACTTTCTGTAGTTCGTATGCAACTTTTTAATGAAATTTGAAGTTTTGGCATTTCTCGATTGCTCGGTTGAACCCTTTATTTTCTCAACTTCTTCGCTCGGTTCTTTGTTTCGCGCCAGGGAGGGCGGTAGTTGCCCGACGCTCTCCCTCGCGTGCCTCACGCGGGGGCTGGGCAGGTGTGTGCGTGCGCTGGGCTAACCTAAGCCACATACATGCCTCACCAAAGCCCTGTCGCTCTAGAGCTTCGGCTCCCCTGACCTTCGCGAGGCACCCTCGATTGAGCTCGCGGGTGGCGCACCCCTCTAAGTCTATGCCCCACGGGTACCGCGACGTGGCGTGCTAGGCCATGATCATGAGGCCTCGCGCAAGGAAGGACAAGGCACCCGACGGGCGTCCTAACAATTTCTGCAACACTGTGGCACCTCCCGAGGTCAATGGCTCCCGAGCCAGCAACAAGGAGGGCTCACCAGGTGCCAGAGGGCACGCCCTCAAGAGACAGGAAATTACCCTGGGCGCATCCAGCTAAGTATCCCTCTCTGTCTACATGAAGCACGAATGCCATAACACAACACAGGAACAATAAACATAACACAAGTGGCATGAAAATTATAGTTCACTACACACCCTCGCAGGGCCCCATACTTGTTTCTTTTAATGCAGGAGGAAAGGAAAGGACAAGAAAAAGCGGCTCCTATGGCACGGCTACACACGAGGATGCCCCCCCCCCCCCCGGTCTCAGCCGGAGCCCTCCTCACGCTTCACTGGGGTGCAGTGATGGGATGACCCTCCACTGTCCTCGAAGTGAGCCCGACGACGTGGCTGCTGGTCGTAGCCGCCACTGCAGGAGCTTTCGCCAGAGGAGGAGCTACCATTGCCTAATGAGCCACGACCATCGTCGGGGGCGAGTCCACCCTCGTCCTCATCACGGCCGTCACCAAGGCCGAGCACCTCGTCACCCTCGCTGTCTTCAGGGCAGGACCCGGCGCGGCGACCATCTTCCCCGAACACCCACACGAAGAGGGTCATGACATCATTGTACTTCAAGTGGAGGGTGCACCGCGTGATCAGACCGCGCGCACGGGCAAACATCTGCCACCCACGAGCCAGGGCTACATTGCCCGTGACCGAGACCTCCACCGCAACCCACGAAGCCTTGCTGCTGCAGCCGTTGGGCTGCAGCTAGAGGCCGCCAGGACCCATGGCCGGCAGCTCACTAGCAAAGGAGCGCGGAAGCTGAAGCCAGGTGCCTGCCGGGTTCTCCGACCACACGACGAAGTCCGGCAGCACCTCCGCCGAATGGAAGGGCGGCCGGGGAGGTCGGGTGACCATGGGGCGCCTCCCTTCATGGGCAGGACTGCCGTTCCTTGAGTGACTCCCACCGCGCGAGGAGATGTGGCCGCGGCCGCCAGGAATGGCACCAGACCCCGAATAAGTTCGCCCGCGCCCCCAAGGGGCCACGGCAGGGGTCATAGCATGCTTGCGGGGCGGCCATGACCCTGCTTAGGCGGTGGAGAGTCGGGCCCCTCCTGGCGTTCCTTCTCCTTCTCCGCGGCCGTGAATCTCTTCCTCAGCGCCATGGGTGTTGCAGCAAGACAGCGGAGCAAAGAGGAAGAAGAGGAAGCAAGCGGGATGGAGGAAGAGATGAGCAATGGGGCCTCCGCCCCTCTCCTCATTTATAGCAAGAGGGAGGCCAACCGCCAGCCTCCACGATCGAAGGTAATGATGGTTTTCTTCTGCATGCAGCAGGGTCTCGTCAAGTCGGGCAGTTGCCGAGGCAGTGTGGGGAAGCGGTGACACCCACGATCTATCAGTCGCCATGCATCAATCAAGGCCGCAGGCCATTGGGGCCCGTGGTGCTCCGCACTTTCCCTTTGGCTTCACTTTGAAGCCAAGTCCGAGCACGCCTTGGGCCCAAGGGAAACTCTCGACGTCCTGGGAACGGGGGTACCCAGATCTGCCTGCCTGCGTCCCAGGGCGTGGCTCCACCAACGGCCTGGTACGGCCCATCTTCATCAGCAACCACTCAAGACCCTCACGAGGTGGACGACACCAAGACCTCCCCAGGGGTGGCTTCACTAGGCTGACTCTTGAGGAGCGGACATATCTATGCAAGGGGCACCTCGTGAGGTACGCGTGACATGAGGCATGATGACCAAGGCTAGGCGGGCGCCAGCAGGCGCAGAGTGCCAGTTTGCTCTTTGGTGCTAAGGAAGCAGGCGCAGGCGACGAGTCCCGAGGCATTAGGCAAAGGTTTCCATATCGATGCAACAAGACCAAGATCAGCAGGACGGCAGGAAGGATGTCACTGCGGAGCCCACAGCGGCGTCACCAGCAGAACCTTTGGCAGGCGAAGACCACCTTTTGTCAGGATAACTTGTACTAGTTGTCTGCCTTCAAAACTGGCCGTTGTGTGATCCCTTGCCACCTAACATTTGGGAAGAGGACCAGGGTCTCTATAAATCGGGATAGCCACCACCATAGCAAGGGACGGAACATTCGGACCATCCCCAAATACACCAGCTCATCGAGCTCAAGAACACCTCTGCTCAGGAGGCTGTTCATCCACTATACTAGTTCATCCTTAGCCCACAAGGCAATCCACCACACCACACTAGAGTAGGGTATTACACCACAACGATGGCCCGAACCAGTATAAACTCTCGTGTCTCTTGTTCCTTGGGTTCGGCGAGCTAGGCCTTGAGATCGTTGCGAGAGCGAGTTAGGGAGAGATCTTTGTGCGCACCCCAGTATTAGAACCTCAAGGGTTTGCTGGAACCCATAATCCAAAACTATAGCCTACTTTCAAGTTTAAATTAGGTACAATTTTAAATGGCAGCAATTAAATTAGGGCGAAATTACAGTGTGCACATCATTACGGTGCACACGGTTAATAAAGTACAACATCTGCGATATACATCATACTCCGACACGGTCACGGAGAGGAAACGTGTGTAACAATGCACACAGTTGCCGTTTGCAAAGCGTGTGTGATGTCAGACACTATCACATACGGTGCAGGAAAACTAAATGTGTGTGATTGTCTACCTATCGTACATAGTTTATAATCATGAACTATTTGTGATGTTCTAGGCATCGTAAACGTAGAGCCAGTTTGGTACGTACCTAGAAAGCTCCTGTGCCTGGAATCTGCCTGGTTTTAGGTAAACCACAAAACTCCGACTGCGATGTCAATGCGAGCACTAACGAGTAGCAAGGATGAAGCATTTGGGATATCCGAGATATTGGGAATGGTTATATATGGACAACTATATGTACCAAGGCCCCCTATCCCCGACGGTTTCTGGGTCATGTGGGAAGGACCTCCTATAGCCCACACTCACTTGGCGACGGTTCCAAATGTCGTCGCGGAAAGGGGTTATAAAGCATTTGTATAGCACCGACACGCACCAGTGAATATTGATATTACCTTTAGCTCCTTGTGGGTTCGACACTCCATACTTATGACTTCCACCTTTGGAAATTGCTACGATGATTCCTTGCACTTGGGGATTATCACTTGTGCTTTGACACTGTGAAGGACGCACAAGGATATGCTTTCAATGTAATATCCTTCCCTTTTGAGAACCCTCAAACCATGAGCATGAATATTGTGGATCCTATGCCATGTGTTGCTTGCACCCTGACATAATGCACACATGCTAGCGATCTTGCTTCGACTTTGCCACATTGCCATGCCTCATGACATATATACCTTGTGTGCTGTATCCATTTCTTGGATTACTCATTACTATCATATGCTTCGTTGCAACAATGTCATTTCTTCACATATGCCATGTCGCATTGCTTGCCACATGTTTGACTTGATTGCCTCACACGTGATGACCTATTTATCCTTCTATTGTGTTGAGTGCCACACTATTTTCACTACACCATATGCACATTATGCTTGGGTTGTCTTGCACATAATCCATGTGTCTAGAAACTTCATTCTATTTGGTGTTGTGAATGACACATATGCATACCATAGACCATTCGTTGAGCGGATTATGCATGTTTTCTATGACCATGAGGTAGATGCTTATTCTCTTGTAATACATATTTGCATCACTACCTCATGATTACACACTTGCCCCCATGATATCTTTGCTTGTGCTTGATTGATATGCTTACATGCCATGTCACAATCCTTTGTCACACCATATGCTTTGCATGCTGACGACACTTGTTTGGTGAATTACTGCTTGAATGCTTGGCTTTGCACTAACACTAACCACATTTCTTTTTCCAAGTGTTTTCTGACGCCCCAAGACCGATGCTCAAGAAGATTTCCATAGGTTCTGGGTTTCTCCATGTGTTTCATTCTTGCTTGCCCCTTTTATTTTGCATTGCATCATGTCATCATGTCATAAATCTTTTGCATCCCAACTAAATAATTTGTGTGGATCTTTGATCCATTTAAATTGAGGGGAGAGTGACTTCTCTTTATAACATTATCCTCCTAATATTTAGGTAGCTATTATAAATATTCCATTAATTTGGAACCATCGTAACACACATGCAAATAATTCCCATGTCTATTCCTCTTCGAGTTTGACCTCCAAACCTTGACAATATCTCTCATCTCTTTTATCGAGGCTCCCCCTAAAACCTCAACATTTTTGAACACTTCTATAACCAAGCCCCAGTTCAAACCCATTTGAATTAAATTCAAATGAGTTTGAATGACATCTTTCAATCACGTCTCTCCTATTTTTTGTGGACCGTGCACATTTTTCTGAGTCCATGAAAATTACCCCCGTGCCCAAATTCTTTCTCTAACCTTCTCTTCTCTCTTTTCCCTTCTATTATTTCTTTTTTTTTGTAAAGAGAAGGAGATGGGAGAGAGAGAAGAGCCCGGCTGGGCCTCCCAGCCCAGCTACAACCTGCCAAGCCGGCTCCATCCCCGCGGCCCACCTAGGCCTAGCCAGCCCTCTAAGGCCCAAAAGTTGCCCGATCCCCTCTAACCCTAGCGAGCCTTTGCTCGATCTCCTCTCCCGATTACCTGTCCCTCCGCCGCCAGGAGACCCACGCCTCGCACCCTTGGCGTTAGCCCGATCCCATCTCCCCTCCACACCTCTCGTTCAACCCCCCCCCTCTCGTTCCTTCCTGTAGCACAGTCCTCCCACTCGATCTTCAACACCAGCGAGCAGCGCCGCCATCTTCCATGGCCACAGGCAGCCGAGCTCGACGCTCTCCGCCCCTGCCACCCGCTCTCCGGTCCGTCGCCGCCCTGTGCGCGTGATCACGTCGGCCTCCCCGTCCTCAACTCCTCCTCCACCTCGCCTTGGCGCGCGAGCCCCGAGCCACGTCGTCCCTGGAGCCGGACGCCCGTCGCCCCTCTCCCCTCGCGCGGGCGACCCGGAGCGCCACGTCTCCGGCCGCTCCCCTACAGCTCCTCCTCCACCTGTGCCTGCAGCCGTCGTCCTTCTCCGTCGCGCCGGGACCCGGACCTCCACTGCGAGCCTCGTTGCCCCTGCGTCGCACGAGTCGCCGATCCCCTGCCTCCGCGCCCGAGCTGCTCAGCCCTGCTTCGCCTTGCCACCGCGAGCACCAGATTCTCCGGTGAGCCCGCGCCAGCCAGCAACCTCCTGCTGCCCTTGCCCCATGCATCTACCACTCCTGCGAGCTCCCCATCTGCGAAACCTGCCGCCGTCGGAGGCGACCAGTTCATCGTGTCCTTTTGAACGCTATCAACCGAGGCCTTTTGTGTTGTTCTGGATCTCGCCAAGACCTTCTTGTTCTTGGATTTTGGCAAGTAGCATGAGGACCGAGGACTCGTAGCAACCAGTCCTTCAAGTTTCTCAGAGACCACGTGGACGCCAAGTGCCACGACGTCTACGACCCTTCAAGTTTGACTACGGTTGCCGTGTACCACTACCGTCGCAATAACCGAGACTGTCAGGTCCGAAGACCCCAAGTACCACGACTACCCTCGAGGACATTGGTTTCATCAAGTTTGACTACAACACGTGTACAACTACCGCTGCCATGATTTTCTACAAGATGTCGTGTACCTCTACTTCCACTGCCGTCGCCGATGACCGATAGCACCGCTACTTCCCACTACGACTCGTGTACGACTACGCGGGATTCCTCAGACGCCAAGTTCAACGATGTATCAAGTTCCTCGCCGTGACCCCGAACATCTACGGAAACTTGTGCTTCGATAAACATGTACCACTACCGTCGTCGAGATCGTGAGAACCTCTACCGTTGACCCTAGAGCATGCGAGAACGACTACTTCCACTACGAACGTCCCGAGAACGTCTACTTCCCCTACACCGCATCGAACTCGAACCCCTCCGATAACGCACGCTTTGAAGGTATAACCACCGAGACGACTCCCGTGAACGGATGTTTTGTGTTGTATGAAATGCTCGCGTTTGCACCGTGCCCGACGGGTTTCTTGCATGTTCCCCGTTGCCATGCCATCATCTCGTGGGACACCCGGTATCCGGGAGCGCCCCACCATCTTTTGCACGCATCCGGACACTTCTCCTTTGCATCGGTATCTCAATCGTGTTACCGAAACGTTGCCGTGGCACCGTTTTTGTTATCGTTGTCGTGGCACCCCTTTTCTTTCCACCACGGTGACAAATGCTTCATAATACTCTTGTCAACTTTTAATAAAAATTGCATAAACTTGCACATGTCATCCGCATCATGATAACAACTTCAAGAATGCTTAAATTGTTGTTGCTTTAAATTGCTAATGCATATGGGGATTTACCGGATTTTTTGTTGGTTATATCCGGCCCCATTTAAATGGTTTAGATGGTATAGTTTTGTTATGCTTCACCTCTTGCCATGTTAAACAACATTTAATACTGTTGGGTACCTAAACGAGAGAGAACTGAATAAGTGTTGTGGTGTTTCGTCAATATGCAACTCGTTGCATATTGAGCTCCACTTAACTTGTAGTTTTGCTTGTGCATTTTGCCATGCTATGCCTCATTAAACTGGACATGCATCATACTTGTTTGCGCATCATGCCATGTTTATCTGATGGTTGTTTACTATGTTGTTTGCTTCTTTCCGGTGTTGCTTCTACGGTTTAGTTCCGATGGCGTCGTGTTTGTGAGGATCCGTTCGACTACGTCCGGTTGTCTCCTTCTTGGACTCGTTCTTCTTCCTTGCGGGATCTCAGGCAAGATGACCATACCCTCGAAATCACTTCTATCTTTGCTTGCTAGTTGCTCGCTCTATTGCTATGCCTATGCCGCGATACCTACCACTTGCTATATCATGCCTCCCATATTGCCATGTCAAGCCTCTAACCCACCTTGTCCTAGCAAACCGTTGTTTGGCTATATTACCACTTTGCTCAGCCCCTCTTATAGCGTTGATAGTTGTAGGTGAAGATGGAATTTGTTCCTTGTTGGAACATGATTATTGTTGGGATATCACAATATCTCTTGCTTATATTAATGCGTCTATAAACTTGGTAAAGGGTGGAAGGCTCGGCCTTATGCCTGGTGTTTTGTTCCACTCTTGCCGCCCTAGTTTCTGTCATACCGGTGTTATGTTCCTTGATTTTGTATTCCTTATGCGGTTGGGTTATAATGGGAACCCCTTGACAGTTTGCTTTGAATAAAACTCCTCCAGCAAGGGCCAACCTTGGTTTTACCATTTGCCACCTAAGCCTTTTTCCCTGGGGAGTCGCTCTCTCGAGGGTCATCTTTATTTAAACCCCCGGGCTAGTTCTCCTCTGAGAGTTGGTCCAACCTAGAGCACTGTGCAGGGCCATCCCTTGGCAACTTGGGTTACGTCGGCTCCTGTATGCCTAGCTTATCCGGTGTGCCCTGAGAACGAGATATGTGCAGCTCCTATCGGGATTTGTCAGCACAGCGGGTGGTCTTGCTAGACTTGTTTTACCATTGTTGAGATGTCTTGTAACTGGGATTCCGAGTCTGATCGGGCCGTCCTGGGAGAAGGAATATCCTTCGTTGACCGTGAGAGCTTGTGATGGGCTAAGTTGGGACACCGCTGCAGGGTTTTGAACTTTCGAAAGCCGTGCCCGCGGTTATAGGCCGATGGGAATTTGTTAATGTCCGGTTGTAGAAAACCTGAAACTTATCTTAATTAAAATGCATCAACCGCGTGTTTAGCTGTGATGGTCTCTTCTCGGCGGGGTCCGGGAAGTGAACACAGTTGTTGGAGTTATGCTTGAATGTAAGTAGTTTCAGGATCACTTCTTGATCATTTCTAGTTCACGACCGTGCCTTGCCTTCTCTTCTTGCTCTCATCTACGTATGTTAGCCACCATATATGCTAGTGCTTGCTGCAGCTCCACCTCATACTTTTTCCCTACCCATAAGCTTAAATAGTCTTTATTGCGAGGGTGTGAGATTGCTGAGTCCCCATGACTCACAGATTACTTCCAAAACCAGTTTGCAGGTGCCGATGCTACAAGTGCAGGTGATGCAACCGAGGTCAAGGAGGAGCTTGATGAAGAACGTGTTCGTTGTGTTGTTCTGTTTCCAGTTGATCAGTAGTGGAGCCCAGTTGGGGCGATCGGGATCTTTTGCATTTGGGGTAGTCTTCTTTTATTTTGGTTCTGTAGTCGGACCTTGATTGTATCTGGTTGTTGTAATGCTATATTTATGTATTGTGTGAAGTGGCGATTGTAAGCCAACTCTGTACCTCTTTCTTATTCAGTACATGGGATGTGTAAAGATTACCCCTCTTGCAACATGCCTACAATGCGGTTATGCGTCTAAGTCGTGCTCCGACACGTGGGAGATATAGCCGCATCGTGGGTGTTACAAGTTTGTTGTCCTTACTCCTTTTGAAGGAATCCCTATACGGCACAACATTAGAGAGTGCCCATTCCGAGCTACTAGATGATGCGTACTTGGTGAACGTCCACATCTACACGGTGAAGCCAGCACTTTCCCGTGGTGATTTGGTTTTTGATCCGAGGTCGGATCTTTTCCAGGGGGAGAGATGACGCGGAGCATCCTACGGACATCACCATGTCAAGAGTCTGTTTGGCAAGTGACACTGCGACATCTACTTCACATACACAAAGGTGAATCCTCTCCTTTACACATGTTCACTTGACCCCTTCAAGGATGGTATACTACTTGACACTCCACTCATGTGCATGCATAGCTATTGTCGGAGCTTCACAGACGAGGAGGAGGAGTGCAAGTGCCAAGGATCACCTACACCATCCGCATGGGAAGCGCGGAAGAGAAGACAGAAGAAACGGAGTTGTTGCAAGCTACAACCACCAAACGCCCGGATGACACCGGACATCCGGCACCTGATGCAGAAGACCCAGCCAGAAGAACCACAGACAAAGATGCTACAGCGGCGGGACGATCGATGACTCCCGAACGTCCGACAAACTCCAACCACTTGACGTCCGACACCTACCAGAAATCCGGTGCCACCTGTCCAGAAGTAAAACGTCGGATATCCAACATGCACCGGACGACCGGTCCTCATGAGCCACCGAACATCCAACATCGACCGGACATCCGGTACTTGCTTGTGCGCAGCCGCGGCCCTTTGGCCTTGTATCCCTCTCCCACATACCCCTTCGTGCCTTAGACTATAAATAGACCACCCCTTCCTCTAGTTAGGGATAGCAAATATGATAGCTCATTTGTATGTAAGGTTTGCTCCTTATCCCCTCAACTCTTTAGAGAGAGAGAGAGAGATAGAGAGAGAGAGAGACCACTCCCATGGAGTTCAAGACCTCCATGTGAGCATGTGAGAAGATCCCGAGGGATTCAAGACCCCCATGTGGGAAGGATATACCTAGATCATCAAGACCCCATCTCCTTTTGATTTGGGATGAACTTTACCATGTATCTTTCCCTTTGTTGTTCATATACCTTGTGTGTTTGATTTGTCTCGTGGATGTGTGATTGGACATGTTCTTGAGTGTTTCCCCTTGTGATTTCTCTCCATTCTTCCTCGTGTTCATCGTGTTCTTCATGTTCTTTGAGGGTATCCACTCCAAACATGAAAGATCGGCCAACACCGGGTCTAGCCCCGTATCATGAAGCCTTCTTGGAACCAGAATGGATTCAAGCTATTCAAGAAGATCTTCAACAATTTGAGCTCAATAATGTCTGGGAGCTAGTCAAGTGTCCTCATCCTCGCAAGCACAATATCATTGGCACCAAATGGATCTACCGCAACAAGCAAGATGAACATGGTCAAGTTGTTGGAAACAAAGCTAATCTCGTTTCTCAAGGTTACACACAAGTAGAGGGAATTGATTTTGATGAAACCTTTACTCCCGTGGCTAGAGTTGAAGCCATTCGCATACTTTGCTCAAGGTTACACACAAGTTGCTTTTGATCTGGAGTTTATCCTTATAATTTATCTTCACAGTTTTGATCTAGAGTTCTTTGCCTATATATATGTTTTGTCCTCTACGTCACTCACTTATAGCTATGTCTTCAAGTTGCTTTTTCTTCACTAAGTTAATGTGATCGGACCCTTACCCCATCTGTGCTTAGCTCTCCTACTCTCTCTAAATCTTCATATCCATTCTATTTGACACATGTTGAGTGTATTCATTGTGTTCTTGCCAGTCAGATTTTGAAACAAACATTTAAAACACATTTATTATTCTGATCCTTTAAACTGCCCGCCTTACGAGCTATGCATGGGGTCATTGCATAGTTGTTTAAACTGCGCATGCATGCCACGCGTCGCACAGATACAGACCGCCAGGAGCAGCTGAGTTAATTCATAGAGCCGCTACTTTCCTTATAAATACAAAGCCCCCGCGGTCATTAAATCTTCTACTCCCATCGCTATCTCGCTCTCAACCCTAGTGCTGACGCTAGCTCTCATCGTCAACGGAGAAGAAGTGTTTCGTTGCCGCGACCTCTCCATCGTTGTGCTCACGCAGGCCACGGTTATCTTCACCCTACCACCACCGTAGTCGTCGTCCGCCGCCAAGTTAGGGCGCGGGAGAACGAACTACTCGGCCTCCTCTCTAAACTCATCACGCAGTTCTTCCTCTGTTCTTGAGCCACTACTTACAACATCACCTTGACTCTCCTGAAGCCAGATCTTGCCTGACAAGCCAAGCGAAGCCAATCACTTTTGTGAAACCAATCAGTCCTATGAAGCCAATGGCAGGAGGCAATCTACAAACAAGGGTGGCATACATCATCGTGAGAACATTGCATAGGATGTGCCCCCTGACCTCTATAAGCTATAAAAATCTGATCTGGAAGAAACTTATGGGGGAGCGCAAATCGCGCATGCAATGGATTCGTCGGTGCTGGTCCTAGAAATGGTTTCAATACAATTTTGTCACCCCTGAATGTGCTGCTAAAAACACTGTGAGGGCACCATGGGCCAATATTGTGTACAAGAACCTTCACCCAAGGACGAAGGCTGAAGCCATTCAGTAAGGCTTCTATCCTTGCATGGTGAGACGGCCCATGCCTGAATATACCGATCCATCAAGCATACTTTGGTGGCATGTTGATGATCTATTTGAGGCCAACTATCAGTTCGGCCGGGGCTCTGTTACCCGAAACAAGAAGGACCTCGTGATTGACTTCAATCCCGATCTACCTGAACCAAGACCAGATGGCTCTCGTGAAGCCGAACCCAATGTTTTAGGCCCCTTAAATGATTTCAATGCATATCTAGCGCATTATGATGAGCAAAGGGCTCGTGTTGAAACTACTGAAGAAGGAGCCCAACCAACTAATGCCCCTGACTCTCTGAAGCCACTCAAGAAGTCAAAGGCTTCCAAAGCCGCTTCTGCTCCAAAAGCTTCAAGAGTGAAGCCACTGAAGATGGCACCTCCTGAAACCAGTGTGCATTCTAAAGACTTGTCTCTGACTTCTTAGAAGACAAATAAAATCCCAAGACAAGGCCTCACGCCAGCAAGCATCCTCACAATGATGATGACATTGTAGATCTATCCAGTGATGCAGATCTCGCTGATGATGCCTTGGAGCTGCTGATCAAGAGCAAATAGGAGGCTGAAATCTTCTAGGATCTACCTCTCTTTGATGCTGATATATTGAATACTTTCATTGATGAATGGTTTGAAGACACCTATCTTACCATTGGTAATCTGCAGTTGCCCATCGACATCAATGTCACATTCCAAGGCTGCATAGCCTCAAAACTTGTGGTGTAGGGTAGATCCCTAGATGTTCGATCTTTCATGAAAGGAGCAGATCCCGCGAAGAACATGAGGAATACAAGGGGAAAACACAAGGGAAATATGGGAGAAAACACTCAAACCAACAAGATCCGGTTACACATGTGCTAGATTCACGAAACACAACGAGGTACAAGATCCATGATCAAAAAGGGACCATACAAGTAGCAGGTTCTTCTTCGTGAGGAGATCTTGAGGGGTCTTCCCATTAGGGGTCTTGAATCCACTTGCACTGGTGCGTCTCGTTCCTAAACAAACGGTTTTAACCCCTTTCCGCGATGGCATTTGGAACCGTCGCCAAGTGAGTGTGGGCAATAGGGGGGTCCTTCCCACACGACCTAAAAACCGTCGGGGATAGGGCCCCTATAGTACTCCTACTCGTTTCTGCTTGCATTGACATCGCAGTCGGTATTCTTTGGTGCTACGTTTACGATGTGCTTCCCATCGCAACCGGTTCACTATTATAGAACTTATATGATGCGCGGCCCATCACAAATGGTTGAACATTAAGAAGATTAGCTAATCGTCGTACGAGTGTCGGACAGGATTATAAAACGTCGGACCGTCGTAACATCGTCGTACAAGACAACTACCGCACATGATATCCTGTGGTGCAACGTTTACGATGCATACTTCGTCAAAAACAATTAATGGTTGCGAATCGTGTACGATAATGCAACTAACAGAACCGTTTAGTTTGCCCGCATCGTTTGTGATATTGTCTGACATCGCACACGGTTTGCAAATGGCAACCGTGTGCATGCTTGCAGACGTTTCCTCTCAGTGAACTGTCTTGGATTATCGTGCATATCGCAAACATTTGTGTTTTACCAACTGTGTGTGCCGTAACAACCTAGAGAGCGTAATTTCACCATAATTTAATTGTTGCTTTTCCAAATTTTATCGGATTTGGATTTGAATATGAATGTATGCTACATCTTTTTCATATCCATCAGGTAAAAACAACCAATCCATTATTCAATTCATAGGTACATATGTTCAAGAATTACATAAGAACCAAATAAAGAATGATGAACCATAGTTGTATACTTGTACTATTTGTCACAACCCTAGTTCTGGTAATGCCTAGTGCTAGCATCTGGTGTTGCATCATGTTTAAATTTTATCTAAATTTGAAATGGGGATTGATCAAACCCTAGCACCAGATCCAATCAAATAGGTTCAACATAAAATCATTTTCAATAATGCCCTTTGAAAATGTTCATGATTTATGATAAAGGTGAAAACCTCTGGCAAAAATGATGAGCATATTTCTTGGACATTTATGGATTTTTGAGTTAAATCATATTGTATTTGAATTGGAGCATTTAATGCCTATAAATATCTTAAATGCTTCAATACTTCTGAAAACAATTGGGGGCTGTTGGAAATAATTCAATTACAGCCCACAATTTTTGTCAGGATTTTACAAAATGAGTTAGTATTTTTACTAATTCAAAACAAATCAAAATAAATAGAAAACAGAAACAGAATTAGAAAAGAGAGAGAGAGAGAGAGTGCTCACCTCGCAAAGCCCCTAGGCCCAGCACTGTTGGCCAGCCCACCAGGGGCAAACCTGTCCTCAACTTCTGCCTACTGGCAGAGGCAAGGCCGAGCACGGCGCCCGCGCACGCCGGCACGCAGCTGCCTGCCTGGCCCTCCCCTGGCCAGTGCGATGCCGCCAATGACACGCCACTGCCGTCTGGATCCCCTGACCTCCTCACTCTCCCCCCTCTGTCTCTCCCTCGCTCTCTCTCTCGCACACCCAAACGCGTCGTCGCCGCCGCGACTACCGGCCCTCCCTCGCTTCCCTGACTAGTTCACGAGCTCCGCGTCGTTGTTATCGAGCCCCTCACTGAGCCACGCCCCGCCGGAAGCCCTGCAGCGTCGCCCTTCAGCTCGTCTTCAACCTCCGGCCGCCAACAACCTCACCTTCGATTCGCCGCCGTCCATGCTTCCCCGGCCTCCCTGAGCTTCTTTTCAGCACCCATGTGAGCTCCTGATCCTCCCCCTATGCTCTCCCCCACCGTTCCCATTCTCTATCCGCCATCCCCGTGCACCCGAGCTCCGGCCGCCGGCATGGCCGGCGAGCCTTGCGCTCGCGAGCTCCTCCGTTCAAACCCGCCGCTCGGTTGTGCTCCTGGTGCCCCCGGGAGTCCGCCTAGCCCTTTTGCTGACTTGCCCGTGCCCCGTAGCACCGCTGGCCACATGTGCTGAGCGCCACCGCCGCCCAGCTCGACACCGTCGAAGATTCAGGCCACCCCGTGACCAACTGATGGCACTGTTGGACGCGTCTCACTCCCACGAACCCGTAGAACCCACCCAAACAACAAATGGTCACCGGAGAAGGAATTCTGGTGAGCCGCCGCCGCACTGTGAGGTCGTCGGCGTCCAACTCCGGTGAGATGACGTGGCCCGTCATTAGCAGCTAACAGCCCCACTAATTAACCCCTCCAGTGACACCGACAGATGGGCCCCATGCCCTTAATTAACCATAGTTTAGTTTCTGATTAGTTTTAACAAGTAACTACGGCCCCACTAGTCAGAGTTGACCATGCTGACGTGGCCGTTGGCCGGACCCACCTGTCCGTGACACTGATGACCCCGGGTCACTGAAAAGTGGACCCCACTGGTCAGGCTTGACCTGGGCTGGCACCGTTGACCTTCTGACATCAGCATGATGTCATGCTGACGCTGTATTGATTTTCAGGTTTTAAAATAATCTAGGAAATTTTAGAAAATACCCAAAACTTGTAAAATTCATAGAAATTCAACCGTAACTCCAAATGAAAAGATTTATATATGAAAAATGATCAGAAAAATCCAATCTATCCATTTGTATCATTTTCATGCATGTTAGAACAACTTATAGTTACTGAATAGGGAAAATAGTATGTTTGGCATTTGAATATCCAGATATGGAGTTTGAATTTGAATTTTGGGTTCAAAGCAACTTCATTTAACCTATTTCTAGTTGCATTAGCTCAATCAATAGCATATTTCCATGTCATGATCATGCATCATAGTGTGCATTGCATTGATTGTGTTTCCTCTCTCTTGCCGGTATTTGCCTCCTCTCAGTAGATGATGTTTCCGACGATGTGATCGATGACACCGATGAAGAACTATACTATCTTCAGAAGTGCCAGGCAAGAAAAATCCCCTTGGTCATTCCGATACAATCCCACTCTCTCGCTCCTGCTCTCTTTTACTGCATTAGGACAACAACGATTCAACTATTACATGTTGCGGTAGCTGAACCCCTTTCCCCTGCATGACCTGCCATTGCCACAGTAAGTAGATGAAACCCACGAGCATGAGTAGGAGTTGTTTGAGCCCTGATGTGCCTACTCATTCATGCTTGTTTGTCATGCCTGCTACTGCATAGAGTTGAGTCAGGTCTGATTCATCGGGGAAGAATTGGAATGGTGATGAACATGTCCTACTGTGTGTGAACACGATTTGGTAAACATAGCGGTGAGAGGCCATGTAGGAGTACATGGTGCGTTGTCTCCTTGCAGCCGTCCTCAGGAACTGAGTTCTGTGTTTGTGATCCATGAAAAGTTACTACCACACATTGGGCTCCGGGCGCTCCAAGCTCTATCGACTTATTAATCAACTCGATCTCTGTCCAGGAGTTGCAACTAGTTTCTGGTGTTTGTAGGTTGTGTTAGTAGTCTACCAAGTGGTACCCAGTATAGGTGGCCTTCGGACAGACTAGGCACCGTGGCACGGTGTACCAAGCATAGATCCATCCATCGAGGTGGGCTTGGGAACCCTGCACACATCATTTGGGGCCGTGAGCAACACCCCGGTCGGATCTCCTTGTGGACGGAACCAGAATAGGCGATAAACCTGGACTAGAGACTTGTTGGTTAGTCAGGTCGTGGCCGACGCCCTCGCCAGGCTTCTGCTTGAAGGTTGCTGAGATACACGATGTGTACATGGTGGTAAGTGGCGAGAGCATGTGTGAAGAAGTACACCCCTGCAGGGTTATCATTATCTATTCGAATAGCCGGATTCCTCGAATATGGAAACTTGGACCCCTTGCATAGTTCATAGACAAGTGAAGTGGATACTCTAAAATGCGCAAGATAAGCGTGAGTGCTATGGATGGCGTAATCATAGGGAGACGGGAGCGGATCCATAGTGGTGTATTGATATGGTGAATATGTGGACTCGTGTGCACCACCTCAAAAGAGTTACTTGTAGTCGTAGTTCAGGTTAGCCACTGAGTCAAAGCTGGCTTGCTGCAGTTAAACTCCACCACCCCCTCTGTTGATACCGATGCATATGTAGTTAGTTCTGATGTAAGTCTTGCTGGGTACATTTGTACTCACGTTTGCTTATTTTATGTTTTGCAGAGAGACTTCAGTCTCGCTAGTAGTTCCACGTGGACTTCGACGTTTAGCTTGTTACCTCAGCTACGATCTTGTACCTTGGGAGGGTCTTGTAGATAGTCAGGCTTCTCAGCCTTTTTCATTTGTAGATGTCTATACTCAGACATGTTAAGATTCTGCATGTGCTTTCACTTGTATGCTCTGAATGTTGGGTCATGAGACCCATGTTTGTAATGTCTCGCTCCTCGAGGCCTAATGAATAAATACTTGAGTCGTAGAGTTATGTTGTGATGCCATGTTGTATTTACACATATTGAGCATATTGTGTGTATGATTGAAATGCTTGGTATGTGTGGGATCCGACAACCTAGTTGTTTATCCATGGTAGCCTCTCTTATGGGGAAATGTAGTCTTGTGCTTCCATGAGCCATAGTAGTCCGCTACAGCCCGGTTCACCGGAGTCGTGCTATCCCAGCACTACTGCTCAGGACACTTGATTGGCCGGCATGTGTTTCACTTCGTTCCTATGTCTGTCCCTTCGGGGAAATGTCACGCAGTGACATCCGGAGTCCTTCCTAGCCTGCTACAGCCCGTGTTCCCGGAGTCCTGTTAGCCCAGTGCTACAGCCCGGATTCACACGCTGCTGACCGACATGCTCGATGTGATTCATGTATGCCTGTCCCCATAGGTTGGTGCCGCTTTGGTTTCATGACTAGCCATGTCGGCCCGTGTTCTCTGTCATATGGATGCTAGCGACACTATCATATACATGAGCCAAAAGGCGCAAACGGTCCCGGGCCATGGTAAGGCGACACCCATGGGAATACCGTGCGTGAGGCCGCAAAGTGATATGAGGTGTTACCGGCTAGATCGATGTGACTTGGAGTCGGGGTCCTGACAGCTCTGGTATCAGAGCCTGACTGCCTGTATGATTACCAAGCCAAACTGGTCGAAGTTGAGTCTAGAAATGCTTTAGTTATGTAGGGGAATTGATTGTGGGAAGGGAACGTAAGGCTCCTTTTACTCCTTATACCTCATGCCCTTTGATTTGAGTCATCCTCTTCTTTTCTACGAGGATTAAGAACTAGGCCTTCTCATCTATCTATCAGAATGACGTGTTACTAATCCATAGACTTATAAGATTGTTGGATTTAGCCCAGTTCAGTCTCTACTACCTCCATATGTTCATAGCTGGCCTCAGAACCTTGAGTTTGTGATGCTGAGTGGCTATGCCACCATTTTTGCAGGTTGCCTCAAATCTTTTTGAGCAATTACAGCCGTTATGCTGTCCGAGTCATCCCAGGTTTCTAAACAGTCTGATGCATCTGCAAATTCCTTCTTTTCATTCCTGATGTTCCTTTGGGCCCGTTCAACCACACTAATCGGTGAGTTGAGGTACTTTATTGCCTCGACATATATGTTGGAGCCATTATTATGACCCTAGGCATCTTAGAGAACCACCCATAATCTAGCCATGCTTTATATTCCCAGTGTGATGATTCTGGCCACCATTCTCGAGAGCATCCCGCGATGCTACTTAGCAGGTATTCTACTCTTGGGTTCTTGACCCAAGATTCACTCTACTTACCTCGTGTTGATAGTGTTGCTCGTACCTTTAGGGTAACCTTTGCGATAGCCCTCGAGGTCCGTGGTATTTCCTTCTTCCAAATACTATGAACTGCGTATGGCAGAAGTTCTTTTGAACCAAAAGATCACAACCAGAGTGCTCTTGATGAGTTCTCCATTTTACATTGTGAATCTGCCAGTCCTACCTCTCTGCATGGGTTATCTGAAAGAAATGTTGAGTTTTGCCAAACATACTAATCCATGCGTCCACAACTCAGAAAATTATATATTCCTTTGAGTTGTCCCTCTTTACTTATTTTCTGGCCCTCTATCTATCAATTGATAGTCAGGACTAATTGTCCATCCGTGTTATCGATGCTTATTATTCTTTTGGTCCGTCAAGCCATCCTATTTCAGAATGACTAGGAGAAACAAACTCCAGAACCTCACCATTTCTTGGACTGGTCAAAGTAGTTGTATTTCACAGATCAAAATGCCAATCCAGCTTTTTCTCTGTTCTACCTCGGAGTATTACCACCTTTATGTCAGGATTGTCATGAGAATTGCACCATCTCTCATGAATTCTTGATGCAGTGATACTTCTTCCCATCATTTTTCATTCATCGGTTCCATGTTGATGCAACCGGAATACCGACAAGTGAACTATGATGTGTGAAATCTATACTCCTAGCAACCGTGTTGCTTGGTAGTTAATGGACAATATTCTCATTCTTAGCGTGTTGGTTATTAAATCATCATCCTAAGATTGATCGTGCTACCTATGTCCTTATTTCTGGTGCACTCTTCGATCAAGAGTTAGGATTGTGTCAATCCTTGCTTAATTGATCATATCATCTTGCCCTGAAAAGCAAGATTGTTCTTGAGCTTAGAGTCATAGAGGTGGTTCGTGATTTTTCGGATACCTTCACGGAAGTATCACCAGGTCATCCCCTGACTGATATGGTTAGTTCGTGATCAAGTTGGTTTACCAATTAACCACTCTTTCTCCAAGAATCTGTGTTGGATATCCCTGATCTAGTTGGTTGAGCTAGACAACAACTTGGAGAGTTGGAAGGTAGAAGCTTTGCTTAACTTAGTTCATCTCTAAGGGATATCTTCTGTGTGTACGTTTGAAGAAAGATGATATCTCCATCGATTGGTCCTTGTGATCAGTTGTTGGATCTATTGCCTTGTTGAAATGTTGACTTGAGTATGGGCTATTGCCAAGTCAAATCAGAACCAACGATGTTCATAATGTTGTCTTACCCGTGGTTGATCCCTCGAGCATACACCATTACATCTTTTGGTCTGACCCGTACCATCACCATGTTCACATGATGGTGGAAGTCCAGTGATATGGAAATTCTGATGAGTTGCTGTTGAGCCCATCAGCAGCATTTTGTCTCCCCCATGATTCATGTTGAACATTATACTAGTGTTGGAAACTTTATAAGCATTGCCCTCATGTCCCGTTCATGAAGCATATGTACGGTTGAAAGATGTGACTTCCTCTAATTCACGTGCATTGGATGCAAGTTGCCATCATGAATTCGAGGAAGTTTGTTTTTGCTTCCTCTGGAATCGTCCCAAGTTAGTCACGCATGTGCGAAGTATTCCATGGTTTGATAGGCTCGCTACCTCCACTCCATGTGTAATCCCTAGCACGCCAAGCCACTGATTGATTTGTTCAAGGAGAAGAAGTTCCTTCTTAAGAGCAAGACTTATAGAAGGACTTCGATATCCTCGATGATGGTTCCCCACCTGAACTCAGTAGTGTTTTGTTGTAAGACTTCTACGTGATCATGCTTGTCTTTGACATCATGTTCACATGTATGTAGCAGAATCAGCTCATGTTTTGGAGCTTGCTATCTTAGTTCATTCCTAGAGAATCTCGCAACGCCATCTCATCGAATTGTGTTGCAAACATTATTTTCAGACATGCTAAGTCTGAAGTATCCTATTACCAATCGAATCTGAATCTCAGGCAGATATGATGGTTGGAACATTCCCAACAGTTGCATCTTGTTCCCAACTTGCACCACCATTGTGCAATCCCCCATGGGCTGCCCTTCTCGGTAGTTGCTGTCCAATATCATCTTCAAAAGTGGACTTACCATGGGTTCCCTCCACCTCCGATGATAAGCAAATCATCCATTGCGTTGTCTTCAACAAGGTAGTCCACATCATCCATTCTAGTCTGAGTATGCCATCCTTTTCCGACTCCTTCAAATTGTGATTGCCTTAGGATGGTATAAAGAGTTTCAATGATCTTTGTATCAAAAGTAATTCTTTTTTCCACTTAAGGGGATAATTCTATGAGTCACCTTCCTTAAGGTATCATGTTATGAAATCATGGCAAATATCTCCTTGCTACTTTGAAATTCATGCTCCATCTTATTCGAGTGGGGAATTGTAGCCTGCCAAATTGAAACCTCGTCATTTGTTTCTTTCCTCCCCTCTCGATATGTGTTTTGTGTCTCAGCTCGAGAGATGTTCCCACATCTCACCCCATAAGTTGATCGTGAGTTGTTCGATCTTCGAGAAGATCGATTCCTATAGAGTTTCTTCTGTCGTCATCGTGTTGGATGAAGATCCAGAAGGCAGACAAGATCAATTTGAAGCAATGAATCAACATCTTCGATGAGGGCAATCAGATCATGAAGATCGTGTTAGCTTTATGACCCCTCTGTCTTCTTACCTCACGTCTTGAATCTCAAGACGAGATTCTTGTTTAGTGGGGGTGAGTTGTCACAACCCTAGTTCTGGTAATGCCTAGTGCTAGCATCTGGTGTTGCATCATGTTTAAATTTTATCTAAATTTGAAATGGGGATTGATCAAACCCTAGCACCAGATCAAATCAAATAGGTTCAACATAAAGTCATTTTCAATAAACCCAAAATGCCCTTTGAAAATGTTCATGATTTATGATAAAGGTGAAAACCTCTGCCAAAAATGATGAGCATATTTCTTGGACATTTATGGATTTTTGGGTTAAATCATATTGTATTTGAATTTGAGCATTTAATGCCTATAAATATCTTAAATGCTTCAATACTTCTGAAAACAATTGGGGGCTGTTGGAAATAATTCAATTACTGCCCACAATTTTTGTAAGGATTTTACAAAATGAGTTAGTATTTTTACTAATTCAAAACAAATAAAAATAAATAGAAAACAGAAACAGAATTAGAAAAGAGAGAGAGACAGAGACAGAGTGCTCACCTAGCAAAGCCCCCAAGCTCAGCACTGTTGGCCAGCCCACCAGGGGCAAACCTGTCCTCAACCTCTGCCTACTGGCAGAGGCAAGGCCGAGCACGGCGCCCGCGTACACCGGCACGCAGCTGCCTGCCTGGCCCTCCCCTGGCCAGCGCGATGCCGCCAACGACACGTCGCTGCCGTCTGGACCCCCTGACCTCCTCACTCTCCCCCTCAGTCTCTCCCTCGCTCTCTCTCTCTCGCACACCCGAACGCGCTACGCCGCCGCTCATTGTTGCCGCGACCACCGGCCCTCCCTCGCTTCCCCGACTGGTTCACGAGCTCCGCGATGTCGTCCTCGACCCCCTCACCGAGCCACGCCCCGCCGGAAGCCCTGCAACGTCGCCCTTGAGCTCGTCTTCAACCTCCGGCCGCCGGCAACCTCACCTTCGATTCGCCGCCGTCCGTGCTTCCCCGGCCTCCCTGAGCTTCTTTTCAGCACACATGTGAGCTCCTGATCCTCCCCCTATGCTCTCCCCCTCCGTTCCCATTCTCTATCCACCATCCCAGTGCACCCGAGCTCCGGCCGCCGCCATGGCTGGAGAGGCTTGCGCTCGCGAGCTACTCCGCTCAAACCCGCCGCTCGGTTGTGCTCCTGGTGCCCCCGGGAGTCCGCCTAGCCCTTTTGCTGACTCGCCCGTGCCCCGTAGCACCGGTGGCCACATGTGCCGAGTGCCACCGCCGCCCAGCTCGACGCCGTCGATGATTCCGGCCACCCCGCGACCAACTGATGGCACTGTTGGACGCGGCTCACTCCCACGAACCCGTAGAACCCACCCAAGCGACAAATGGTCGCCGGAGAAGGAATTCTTGCGAGCCACCGCCGCACTGTGAGGTCGCTTGCGTCCTACTCCGATGAGATGACATGGCCCGTCATTAGCAGCTAACAGCCCCACTAATTAACCCCTCCAGTGACACCGGCATATGGGCCCCATGCCCTTAATTAACTATAGTTTAGATTCTGATTAGTTTTAACAAATAACTGCGGCCCCACCAGTGAGAGTTGACCATGCTGACGTGGTCGTTGGCCGGACCCACCTGTCCGTGACACTGATGACCCCGGGTCACTGACCAGTGGACCCCACTAGTCAGGTTTGACCTGGGCTGGCGCTGTTGACCTGCTGACGTCAGCATGATGTCATGTTGACGCTGTATTGATTTTCTAGTTTTAAAATAATCCAGGAAATTTCAGAAAATACCCAAAACTTGTAAAATTCATAGAAATTCAACCATAACTCCAAATGAAAAGATTTATATATGAAAAATGATCAGAAAAATCCAATCTAATCATCTGTATCATTTTCATGCATGTTAGAACAACTTATAATTTCTGAATAGGGCAAATCATATGTTTGGCATTTGAATATCCATATATGGAGTTTGAATTTGAATCTTGGGTTCAAACCAACTTCATTTAACCTGTTGCTAGTTGAATTAGCTCAATCAACAGCATATTGCCATGTCATG